>NW_027311951.1:0-226193 GCF_040954645.1 Diabrotica undecimpunctata | reverse complement strand
CCACTTGGATGTCTGTATTTGCTGAAAATTTCGTGAAAATTAAAAGTGTATATTTTTTTTTTAATTTTAATTATTTCGATTAAGGGTGGCCTGCTGATTAATAAAATCTAAACACGTTGCCAGAAATTATGCACCGTTTGGCCAGAAAATCGAAAAAACTGTAGATTTTTTAATTCGATTTTTCCTCTTTTCCGGCAAACTGGGGTTAAGCGAACAGAAAAAATCACATGCTTGCAATAAGCTGGACAAAGTGCATGTACTGAAACAATAAACAAAATTTTTTTTTTTTGGAAAATTTGGAAAAAATGTTCCAAGGGGGTACCCTTGGATTTTTATCGAATTTGGTTAATCGGCTATATTGGCGTCAATTTTGGTCCGAGAGTCAAGCGAATGAACATTTTCTACATAAAATTGGCCGCTCGTTCTTCTGCCATACTCAGAATTTTCCTACATCTAACGGTTCGTGAGAAAAATTTCCACTTGGATGTCTGTATTTGCTGAAAATTTCGTGAAAATTAAAAGTGTATATTTCGTTTAAAATTTGAATTATTTCGATTAAGGTTGGCCTGTTGATTAAAAAAATCTACACATGTGGCTAAAAATTATGCACCGTTTTGCCGGAAAATGGAAAAAACTGTAGTTTTTTTAATTCGATTTTTCCTCTTTTCCGGCAAACTGGGGTTAAGCGAACAGAAAAAAGCACATGCTTGCAATAAGCTGGACAAAGTGCATGTACCGAAACAATAAACAAAATTTTTTTTTTTTGGAAAATTTGGAAAAAATGTTCCAAGGGGGTACCCTTGGATTTTTATCGAATTTGGTTAATCGGCTATATTGGAGTCAATTTTGGTCCGAGAGTCAAGCGAATGAACATTTTCTACATAAAATTGGCCGCTCGTTCTTCTGCCATACTCAGAATTTTCCTACATCTAACGGTTCGTGAGAAAAATTTCCACTTGGATGTCTGTATTTGCTGAAAATTTCGTGAAAATTAAAAGTGTATATTTCGTTTAAAATTTGAATTATTTCAATTAAGGTTGGCCTGTTGATTAAAAAAATCTACACATGTGGCTAAAAATTATGCACCGTTTTGCCGGAAAATGGAAAAAACTGTAGTTTTTTTAATTCGATTTTTCCTCTTTTCCGGCAAACTGGGGTTAAGCGAACAGAAAAAAGCACATGCTTGCAATAAGCTGGACAAAGTGCATGTACCGAAACAATAAACAAAATTATTTTTTTTTTGGAAAATTTGGAAAAAATGTTCCAAGGGGGTACCCTTGGATTTTTATCGAATTTGGTTAATCGGCTATATTGGAGTCAATTTTGGTCCGAGAGTCAAGCGAATGAACATTTTCTACATAAAATTGGCCGCTCGTTCTTCTGCCATACTCAGAATTTTCCTACATCTAACGGTTCGTGAGAAAAATTTCCACTTGGATGTCTGTATTTGCTAAAAATTTCGTGAAAATTAAAAGTGTATATTTCGTTTAATATTATATATTTATATAATATATTTATTTCGATTAAGGTTGGCCTGCTGATTAAAAAAATCTACACATGTGGCTAAAAATTATGCACCGTTTTGTCGGAAAAAGGAAAAAACTGTAGATTTTTTAATTCGATTTTTCCTCTTTTCCGGCAAACTGGGGTTAAGCGAACAGAAAAAATCACATGCTTGCAATAAGCTGGACCAAGTGCATGTACCGAAACAATAAACGAAATTTTTTTTTTGGAAAATTTGGAAAAAATGTTCCAAGGGGTTACCCTTGGATTTTTATCGAATTTGGTTAATCGGCTATATTGGCGTCAATTTTGGTCCGAGAGTCGAGCGAATGAACATTTTCTACATAAAATTGGCCGCTCGTTCTTTTGCCATACTCAGAATTTTGCTACATCTAACGGTTCGTGAGAAAAATTTCCACTTGGATGTCTGTATTTGCTGAAAATTTCGTGAAAATTAAAAGTGTATATTTCGTTTAAAATTTGAATTATTTCGATTAAGGTTGGCCTGCTGATTAAAAAAATCTACACATGTGGCTAAAAATTATGCACCGTTTTGCCGGAAAATGGAAAAAACTGTAGATTTTTTAATTCGATTTTTCCTCTTTTCCGGCAAACTGGGGTTAAGCGAACAGAAAAAATCACATGCTTGCAATAAGCTGGAAAAAGTGCATGTACCGAAACAATAAACAAAATTTTTTTTTTTTTGGAAAATTTGGAAAAATTTTCCAAGGGGGTACCCTTGGATTTTTATCGAATTTGGTTAATCGGCTATATTGGCGTCAATTTTGGTCCGAGAGTCAAGCGAATGAACATTTTCTACATAAAATTGGCCGCTCGTTCTTCTGCCATACTCAGAATTTTCCTACATCTAACGGTTCGTGAGAAAAATTTCCACTTGGATGTCTGTATTTGCTGAAAATTTCGTAAAAATTAAAAGTGTATATTTCGTTTAAGATTTGAATTATTTCGATTAAGCTTGGCCTGCTGATTAAAAAAATCTACACATGTGGCTAAAAATTATGCACCGTTTTGTCGGAAAATGGAAAAAACTGTAGATTTTTTAATTCGATTTTTCCTCTTTTCCGGCAAACTGGGGTTAAGCGAACAAAAAAAATCACATGCTTGCAATAAGCTGGACCAAGTGCATGTACCGAAACAATAAACAAAATTTTTTTTTTTGGAAAATTTGGAAAAAATGTTCCAAGGGGGTACCCTTGGATTTTTATCGAATTTGGTTAATCGGCTATATTGGCGTCAATTTTGGTCCGAGAGTCAAGCGAATGAACATTTTCTACATAAAATTGGCCGCTCGTTCTTCTGCCATACTCAGAATTTTCCTACATCTAACGGTTCGTGAGAAAAATTTCCACTTGGATGTCTGTATTTGCTGAAAATTTCGTGAAAATTAAAAGTGTATATTTCGTTTAAAATTTGAATTATTTCGATTAAGGTTGGCCTGCTGATTAAAAAATCTACACATGTGGCTAAAAATTATGCACCGTTTTGCCGGAAAATGGAAAAAACTGTAGATTTTTTAATTCGATTTTTCCTCTTTTCCGGTAAACTGGGGTTAAGCGAACAGAAAAAAATTACATGCTTGCAATAAGCTGGACAAAGTGCATGTACCGAAACAATAAACAAAATTTTTTTTTTGGAAAATTTGGAAAAAATGTTCCAAGGGGGTACCCTTGGATTTTTATCGAATTTGGTTAATCGGCTATATTGGCGTCAATTTTGGTCCGGGAGTCAAGCGAATACACAGTTCCTACATAAAATTGGCTGCTTGTTCTTCTGCCATACTCAGAATTTTCCTACATCTAACGGTTCATGAGAAAAATTTCCACTTGGATGTCTGTATTTGCTGAAAATTTCGTGAAAATTAAAAGTGTATATTTTTTTTTTAATTTTAATTATTTCGATTAAGGGTGGCCTGCTGATTAAAAAAATCTAAACACGTTGCCAGAAATTATGCACCGTTTGGCCGGAAAATCGAAAAAACTGTAGATTTTTTAATTCGATTTTTCCTCTTTTCCGGCAAACTGGGGTTAAGCGAACAGAAAAAATCACATGCTTGCAATAAGCTGGACAAAGTGCATGTACCGAAACAATAAACAAAATTTTTTTTTTTTTGGAAAATTTGGAAAAAATGTTCCAAGGGGGTACCCTTGGATTTTTATCGAATTTGGTTAATCGGCTATATTGGCGTCAATTTTGGTCCGAGAGTCAAGCGAATGAACATTTTCTACATCAAATTGGCCGCTCGTTCTTCTGCCATACTCAGAATTTTCCTACATCTAACTGATCTAACTGCTGATTAAAAAAATCTACACATGTGGCTAAAAATTATGCACCGTTTTGCCAGAAAATGGAAAAAACTGCAGATTTTGTAATTCGGTTTTTCCTCTTTTCCGGCAAACTGGGGTTAAGCGAACAGAAAAAATCACATGCTTGCAATAAGCTGGACCAAGTGCATGTACCGAAACAACAAACAAATTTTTTTTTTTTGGAAATTTGGAAAAAATGTTCCAAGGGGGTACCTTTAGATTTTTATCGAATTTGGTTAATCGGCTATATTGGCGTCAATTTTGGTCCGAGAGTCAAGCGAATGAACATTTTCTACATAAAATTTGCCGCTCGTTCTTCTGCCATACTCAGAATTTTCCTACATCTAACTGATCTAACTGCTGATTTAAAAAATCTACACATGTGGCTAAAAATTATGCACTGTTTTGCCGCAAAATGGAAAAAACTGTAGATTTTTTAATTCGGTGGTTCCTCTTTTCCGGCAAACTGGGGTTAAGCGAACAGAAAAAATCACATGCTTGCAATAAGCTGGACCAAGTGCATGTACCGAAACAATAAACAAAATTTCTTTTTTTGGAAAATTTGGAAAAACTGTTCCAAGGGGGTACCCTTGGATTTTTATCGAATTTGGTTAATCGGCTATATTGGCGTCAATTTTGGTCCGAGAGTCAAGAGAATGAACATTTTATACATAAAATTGGCCGCTCGTTCTTCTGCCATACTTAGAATTTTCCTACATCTAACGGTTCGTGAGAAAAATTTCCACTTGGATGTCTGTATTTGCTGAAAATTTCGTGAAAATTAAAAGTGTATATTTCGTTTAAAATTTGAATTATTTCGATTAAGGTTGGCCTGCTGATTAAAAAAATCTACACATGTGTCTAAAAATTATGCACCGTTTGGCCAGAAAATCGAAAAAACTGTAGATTTTTTAATTCGATTTTTCCTCTTTTCCGGCAAACTGGGGTTAAGCGAACAGAAAAAATCACATGCTTGCAATAAGCTGGACAAAGTGCATGTACCGAAACAATAAACAAAATTTTTTTTTTTTGGAAAATTTGGAAAAAATGTTCCAAGGGGGTACCCTTGAATTTTATCGAATTTGGTTAATCGGCTATATTGGCGTCAATTTTGGTCCGAGAGCCAAGCAAATGAACATTTTCTACATAAAATTGGCCGCTTGTTCTTCTGCCATACTTAGAATTTTCCTACATCTAACGGTTCGTGAGAAAAATTTCCACTTGGATGTCTGTATTTGCTGAAAATTTCGTGAAAATTAAAAGTGTATATTTCGTTTAAAATTTGAATTATTTCGATTAAGGTTGGCCTGCTGATTAAAAAAATCTACACATGTGTCTAAAAATTATGCACCGTTTTGCCGGAAAATGGAAAAAACTGTAGATTTTTTAATTCGATTTTTCCTCTTTTCCGACAAACTGGGGTTAAGCGAACAGAAAAAATCACATGCTTGCAATAAGCTGGACAAAGTGCATGTACCGAAACAATAAACAAAATTTTTTCTTTTTTGGAAAATTTGGAAAAAATATTCCAAGGGGGTACCCTTGGATTTTATCGAATTTGGATAATCGGCTATATTGGCGTCAATTTTGGTCCGAGAGTCAAGCAAATGAACATTTTCTACATAAAATTGGCCGCTCGTTCTTCTGCCATACTCAGAATTTTCCTACATCTAACGGTTCGTGAGAAAAATTTCCACTTGGATGTCTGTATTTGCTGAAAATTTCGTGAAAATTAAAAGTGTATATTTCGTTTAATATTTCAATTATTTCGATTAAGGTTGGCCTGCTGATTAAAAAAATCTACACATGTGGCTAAAAATTATGCACCGTTTTGTCGGAAAATGGAAAAAACTGTAGATTTTTTAATTCGATTTTTCCTCTTTTCCGGCAAACTGGGGTTAAGCGAACAGAAAAAATCACATGCTTGCAATAAGCTGGACCAAGTGCATGTACCGAAACAATAAACAAAATTTTTTTTTTTTGGAAAATTTGGAAAAAATGTTCCAAGGGGGTACCCTTGGATTTTTATCGAATTTAGTTAATCGGCTATATTGGCGTCAATTTTGGTCCGAGAGTCAAGCGAATACACAGTTCCTACATAAAATTGGCTGCTTGTTCTTCTGCCATACTCAGAATTTTCCTACATCCAACGGTTCATGAGAAAAATTTCCACTTGGATGTCTGTATTTGCTGAAAATTTCGTGAAAATTAAAAGTGTATATTTTTTTTTAATTTTAATTATTTCGATTAAGGGTGGCCTGCTGATTAAAAAAATCTAAACACGTTGCCAGAAATTATGCACCTTTTGGCCGGAAAATCGAAAAAACTGTAGAGTTTTTTATTCGATTTTTCCTCTTTTCCGGCAAACTGGGGTTAAGCGAACAGAAAAAATCACATGCTTGCAATAAGCTGGACCAAGTGCATGTACCGAAACAATAAACAAATTTTTTTTTTTGGAAAATTTGGAAAAATGTTCCAAGGGGGTACCTTTTAATTTTATCGAATTTGGTTAATCGGCTATATTGGCGTCAATTTTTGGTCCGAGAGTCAAGCGAATGAACATTTTCTACATAAAATTGGCCGCTCGTTCTTCTGCCATACTCAGAATTTTTCTACATCTAACTGATCTAACTGCTGATTAAAAAAATCTACACATGTGGCTAAAAATTATGCACCGTTTGCCGGAAAATGGAAAAAACTGTAGAATTTTTAATTCGGTTTTTCCTCTTTTCCGGCAAACTGGTGTTAAGCGAACAGAAAAAATCACATGCTTGCAATAAGCTGGACCAAGTGCATGTACCGAAACAATAAACAAAATTTTTTTTTTTGGAAAATTTGGAAAAAATGTTCCAAGGGGGTACCCTTGGATTTTTATCGAATTTGGTTAATCGGCTATATTGGCGTCAATTTTGGTCCGAGAGTCAAGCAAATGAACATTTTCTACATAAAATTGGCCGCTCGTTCTTCTGCCATACTTAGAATGTTCCTACATCTAACGGTTCGTGAGAAAAATTTCCACTTGATGTCTGTATTTGCTGAAAATTTCGTGAAAATTAAAAGTGTATATTTCGTTTAAAATTTGAATTATTTCGATTAAGGTTGGCCTGCTGATTAAAAAAATCTACACATGTGTCCAAAAATTATGCACCGTTTTGCCGGAAAATGGAAAAAACTGTAGATTTTTTAATTCGATTTTTCCTCTTTTCCGACAAACTGGGGTTAAGCGAACAGAAAAAATCACATGCTTGCAATAAGCTGGATCAAGTGCATGTACCGAAACAATAACAAATTTTTTTTTGGAAAATTTGGAAAAAATGTTCCAAGGGGGTACCCTTGGATTTTTATCGAATTTGGTTAATCGGCTATATTGGCGTCAATTTTGGTCCGGGAGTCAAGCGAATACACAGCTCTACATAAAATTGGCTGCTTGTTCTTCTGCCATACTCAGAATTTTCCTACATCTAACGGTTCATGAGAAAAATTTCCACTTGGATGTCTGTATTTGCTGAAAATTTCGTGAAAATTAAAAGTATATTTTTTTTTAATTTTAATTATTTCGATTAAGGGTGGCCTGCTGATTAAAAAAATCTAAACACGTTGCCAGAAAATTATGCACCGTTTGGCCGGAAAATCGAAAAAACTGTAGATTTTTAATTCGATTTTTCCTCTTTTCCGGCAAACTGGGGTAAAGCGAACAGAAAAATCACATGATTGCAATAAGCTGGACAAAGTGCATGTACCGAAAACAATAAACAAAATTTTTTTTTTTGGAAAATTTGGATAAAATGTTCCAAGGGGGTACCCTTGGATTTTTATCGAATTTGGTTAATCGGCTATATTGGCGTCAATTTTGGTCCGAGAGTCAAGCGAATGAACATTTTCTACATCAAATTGGCTCGCTCGTTCTTCTGCCATACTCAGAATTTTCCTACATCTAACTGATCTAACTGCTGATTAAAAAAATCTACACATGTGGCTAAAAATTATGCACCGTTTTGCCAGAAAATGGAAAAAACTGCAGATTTTGTAATTCGGTTTTTCCTCTTTTTCCGGCAAACTGGGGTTAAGCGAACAGAAAAAATCACATGCTTGCAATAAGCTGGACAAAATGCATGTACCGAAACAATAAACAAAATTTTTTTTTTTTGGAAATTTGGAAAAAATATTCAAGGGGTACCCTTGGATTTTTATCGAATTTGGATAATCGGCTATATTGGCGTCAATTTTGGTCCGAGAGTCAAGCAAATGAACATTTTCTACATAAAATTGGCCGCTCGTTCTTCTGCCATACTCAGAATTTCCTACATCTAACGGATCGTGAGAAAAATTTCCACTTGGATGTCTGTTATTTGCTGAAAATTTCGTGAAAATTAAAAGTGTATATTTCGTTTAAAATTTGAATTATTTCGATTAAGGTTGGCCTGCTGATTAAAAAAAATCTACACATGTGGCTAAAAATTATGCACCGTTTTGTCGGAAAATGGAAAAACTGTAGATTTTTTAATTCGATTTTTCCTCTTTTCCGGCAAACTGGGGTTAAGCGAACAGAAAAAAATCACATGCTTGCAATAAGCTGGACCAAGTGCATGTACCGAAACAATAAACAAAATTTTTTTTTTTTATAAAATTTGGAAAAAATGTTCAAGGGGGTACCCTTGGATTTTTATCGAATTTGGTTAATCGGCTATATTGGCGTCAATTTTGGTCCGAGAGTCAAGCGAATACACAGTTCCTACATAAAATTGGCTGCTTGTTCTTCTGCCATACTCAGAATTTTCCTACATCTAACGGTTCATGAGAAAAATTTCCACTTGGATGTCTGTATTTGCTGAAAATTTCGTGAAAATTAAAAGTGTATATTTTTTTTTTAATTTTAATTATTTCGATTAAGGGTGGCCTGCCTGATTAAAAAATCTAAACACGTTGCCAGAAATTATGCACCGTTTGGCCAGAAAATCGAAAAAACTGTAGATTTTTTAATTCGATTTTTCCTCTTTTCCGGCAAACTGGGTTAAGCAAACAGAAAAAATCACATGCTTGCAATAAGCTGGACAAAGTGCATGTACTGAAACAATAAACAAAATTTTTTTTTTTTTGGAAAATTTGGAAAAAATGTTCCAAGGGGGTAACCCTTGGATTTATATCGAATTTGGTTAATCGGCTATATTGGCGTCAATTTTGGTCCGAGAGTCAAGCGAATGACATTTTCTACATAAAATTGGCCGCTCGTTCTTCTGCCATACTCAGAATTTTCCTACATCTAACTGATCTAACTGCTGATTAAAAAAATCTACACATGTGGCTAAAAATTATGCACCGTTTTGCCGGAAAATGGAAAAAACTGTAGATTTTTTAATTCGGTTTTTCCTCTTTTCCGGCAAACTGGTGTTAAGCGAACAGAAAAAATCACATGCTTGCAATAAGCTGGACCAAGTGCATGTACCGAAACAATAAACAAAAATTTTTTTTTTTGGAAAATTTGGAAAAATGTTCCAAGGGGGTACCCTTGGATTTTTATCGAATTTGGTTAATCGGCTATATTGGCGTCAATTTGGTCCGAGAGTCAAGCAAATGAACATTTTCTACATAAAATTGGCCGCTCGTTCTTCTGCCATACTTAGAATTTTCCTACATCTAACGGTTCGTGAGAAAAATTTCCACTTGGATGTCTGTATTTGCTGAAAATTTCGTGAAAATTAAAAGTGTATATTTCGTTTAAAATTTTGAATTATTTCGATTAAGGTTGGCCTGCTGATTAAAAAATCTACACATGTGGCTAAAAAATTATGCACCGTTTTGCCGGAAAATGGAAAAAACTGTAGATTTTTTAATTCGATTTTCCTCTTTTCCGGTAAACTGGGGTTAAGCGAACAGAAAAAATCACATGCTTGCAATAAGCTGGACAAAGTGCATGTACCGAAACAATAAACAAAATTTTTTTTTTTGGAAAATTTGGAAAAAATTTTCCAAGGGGGTACCCTTGGATTTTTATCAAATTTGGTTAATCGGCTATAATTGGCGTCAATTTTGTCCGAGAGTCAAGCGAATGAACATTTTCTACATAAAATTGGCCGCTCGTTCTTCTGCCATACTCAGAATTTTCCTACATCTAACGGTTCGTGAGAAAAATTTCCACTTGGATGTCTGTATTTGCTGAAAATTTCGTAAAATTAAAAGTGTATATTTCGTTTAATATTATATATTTATATAATATATTTATTTCGATTAAGGTTGGCCTGCTGATTAAAAAAATCTACACATGTGGCTAAAAATTATGCACCGTTTTGTCGGAAAAAGGAAAAACTGTAGATTTTTTAATTCGATTTTTCCTCTTCTCCGGCAAACTGGGGTAAGCGAACAGAAAAAATCACATGCTTGCAATAAGCTGGACCAAGTGCATGTACCGAAACAATAAACGAAATTTTTTTTTTGGAAAATTTGGAAAAAATGTTCCAAGGGGGTACCCTTGGATTTTTATCGAATTTGGTTAATCGGCTATATTGGCGTCAATTTTGGTCCGAGAGTCGAGCGAATGAACATTTTCTACATAAAATTGGCCGCTCGTTCTTCTGCCATACTCAGAATTTTGCTACATCTAACGGTTCGTGAGAAAAATTTCCACTTGGATGTCTGTATTTGCTGAAAATTTCGTGAAATTAAAAGTGTATATTTCGTTTAAAATTTGAATTATTTCGATTAAGGTTGGCCTGCTGATTAAAAAAATCTACACATGTGGCTAAAAATTATGCACCGTTTTGCCGGAAAATGGAAAAAACTGTAGATTTTTAATTCGAATTTTCCTCTTTTCCGGCAAACTGGGGTTAAGCGAACAGAAAAAATCACATGCTTGCAATAAGCTGGAAAAGTGCATGTACCGAAACAATAAACAAAATTTTTTTTTTTTGGAAAATTGGAAAAATTTTCCAAGGGGGTACCCTTGGATTTTTATCGAATTTGGTTAATCGGCTATATTGGCGTCAATTTTGGTCCGAGAGTCAAGCGAATGAACATTTTCTACATAAAATTGGCCGCTCGTTCTTCTGCCATACTCAGAATTTTCCTACATCTAACGGTTCGTGAGAAAAATTTCCACTTGAATGTCTGTATTTGCTGAAAATTTCGTAAAAATTAAAAGTGTATATTTCGTTTAAGATTTGAATTATTTCGATTAAGGTTGGCCTGCTGATTAAAAAAATCTACACATGTGGCTAAAAATTATGCACCGTTTTGTCGGAAAATGGAAAAAACTGTAGATTTTTTAATTCGATTTTTCCTCTTGTCCGGCAAACTGGGGTAAGCGAACAGAAAAAATCACATGCTTGCAATAAGCTGGACCAAGTGCATGTACCGAAACAATAAACAAAATTTTTTTTTTGGAAAATTTGGAAAAAATGTTCCAAGGGGTACCCTTGGATTTTATCGAATTTGGTTAATCGGCTATATTGGCGTCAATTTTGGTCCGAGAGTCAAGCGAATGAACATTTTCTACATAAAATTGGCCGCTCGTTCTTCTGCCATACTCAGAATTTTCCTACATCTAACGGTCGTGAGAAAAATTTCCACTTGGATGTCTGTATTTGCTGAAAATTTCGTGAAAATTAAAAGTGTATATTTCGTTTAAAATTTGAATTATTTCGATTAAGGTTGGCCTGCTGATTAAAAAATCTACACATGTGGCTAAAAATTATACACCGTTTTGCCGGAAAATGGAAAAAACTGTAGATTTTTAATTCGATTTTTCCTCTTTTCCGGTAAACTGGGGTTAAGCGAACAGAAAAAATCACATGCTTAGCAATAAGCTGGACAAAGTGCATGTACCGAAACAATAAACAAAATTTTTTTTTTTGGAAAATTTGGAAAAAATGTTCCAAGGGGGTACCCTTGGATTTTTATCGAATTTGGTTAATCGGCTATATTGGCGTCAATTTTGGTCCGGGAGTCAAGCGAATACACAGTTCCTACATAAATTGGCTGCTTGTTCTTCTGCCATACTTAGAATTTTCCTACATCTAACGGTTCATGAGAAAAATTTCCACTTGGATGTCTGTATTTGCTGAAAATTTCGTGAAAATTAAAAGTGTATATTTTTTTTTAATTTTAATTATTTCGATTAAGGGTGGCCTGCTGATTAAAAAAATCTAAACACGTTGCCAGAAATTATCCACCGTTTGGCCGGAAAATGGAAAAAACTGTAGATTTTTTAATTCGATTTTTCCTCTTTTCCGGCAAACTGGGGGTTAAGCGAACAGAAAAAATCACATGCTTGCAATAGCTGGACAAAGTGCATGTACCGAAACAATAAACAAAATTTTTTTTTTTTTGGAAAATTTGGAAAAAATGTTCCAAGGGGGTACCCTTGGATTTTTATCGAATTTGGTTAATCGGCTATATGGCGTCAATTTTGGTCCGAGAGTCAAGCGAATGACATTTTCTACATCAAATTGGCCGCTCGTTCTTCTGCCATACTCAGAATTTTCCTACATCTAACTGATCTAACTGCTGATTAAAAAAATCTACACATGTGGCTAAAAATTATGCACCGTTTTGGCCAGAAAATGGAAAAACTGCAGATTTGTAATTCGGTTTTTCCTCTTTTCCGGCAAACTGGGGTTAAGCGAACAGAAAAAATCACATGCTTGCAATAAGCCTGGACCAAGTGCATGTACCGAAACAATAAACAAATTTTTTTTTTTTGGAAAATTTGGAAAAAATGTTCCAAGGGGGTACCTTTGGATTTTTATCGAATTTGGTTAATCGGCTATATTGGCGTCAATTTTGGTCCGAGAGTCAAGCGAATGAACATTTTCTACATAAAATTGGCCGCTCGTTCTTCTGCCATACTCAGAATTTTCCTACATCTAACTGATCTAACTGCTGATTAAAAAATCTACACATGTGGCTAAAAATTATGCACTGTTTTTGCCGCAAAATGGAAAAACTGTAGATTTTTTATTCGGTTGTTCCTCTTTTCCGGCAAACTGGGTTAAGCGAACAGAAAAAATCACATGCTTGCAATAAGCTGGACCAAGTGCATGTACCGAAACAATAAACAAAATTTTTTTTTTTTAATTTGGAAAAAATGTTCCAAGGGGGTACCTTGGATTTTATCGAATTTGGTTAATCGGCTATATTGCGTCAATTTTGGTCCGAGAGTTAAGCGAATACACAGTTCCTACATAAAATTGGCTACTCGTTCTTTCTGCCATACTCGGAATTTTCCTACATCTAAAGGTTCGTGAGAGAATTTCCACTTGGATGTGTGTATTTGCTGAAAATTTCGTGAAAATTAAAAGTGTATATTTTGTTTAAAATTTTATTTATTTCGATTAAAGGTGGCCTGCTGATTAAAAAAATCTAAACACGTTGCCAAAAATTATGCACCGTTTGGCCGGAAAATCGAAAAAAACTGTAGATTATTGGATTTTTATCAATTTCGTAATCGGCTATATTGGCGTCAATTTTGGTCCGAGAGTCAAGCGAATGAACATTTTCTACATAAAATTGGCCGCTCGTTCTTCTGCTTTTCTCGGAATTTTTTTACATCTAACGGTTCGTGAGAAAAATTTCCACTTGGATATTTGTATTTGCTGAAAATTTCGTGAAAATTAAAAGTGTATATTTTGTTTAAAGTTTTAATTATTTCGATTAAGGGTGGCCGGCTGATTAAAAAAATTTAAACACGTTGCCAGAAATTATGCACCGTTTGGCCGGAATATCGAAAAACTGTAGAATTTAATTCGATTTTTCCTCTTTTCCGGCAAACAAGTACATGTACCGAAACAATAAACAAATTTTTTTTTTTGGAAAATTTGGAAAAAATGTTCAAGGGGGTACCCTTGGATTTTTATCGAATTTGGTTAATCGGCTATATTGGCGTCAATTTTGGTCCGAGAGTCGAGCGAATGAACATTTTCTACATAAAATTGGCCGCTCGTTCTTCTGCCATACTCAGAATTTTGCTACATCTAACGGTTCGTGAGAAAAATTTCCACTTGATGTCTGTATTTGCTGAAATTTCGTGAAAATTAAAAGTGTATATTTCGTTTAAAATTTGAATATTTCGATAAGGTTGGCCTGCTGATTAAAAAAATCTACACATGTGGCTAAAAATTATGCACCGTTTGCCGGAAAATGGAAAAAACTGTAGATTTTTTAATTCGAATTTTCCTCTTTTCCGGCAAACTGGGGTTAAGCGAACAGAAAAAATCACATGCTTGCAATAAGCTGGAAAAAGTGCATGTACCGAAGACAATAAACAAAATTTTTTTTTTTGGAAAATTTGGAAAAATTTTCCAAGGGGGTACCCTTGGATTTTTATCGAATTTGGTTAATCGGCTATATTGGCGTCAATTTTGGTCCGAGAGTCAAGCGAATGAACATTTTCTACATAAATTGGCCGCTCGTTCTTCTGCCATACTCAGATTTTCCTACATCTAACGGTTCGTGAGAAAAATTTCCACTTGAATGTCTGTATTTGCTGAAAATTTCGTAAAAATTAAAAGTGTATATTTCGTTTAAGATTTGAATTATTTCGATTAAGGTTGGCCTGCTGATTAAAAAAATCTACACATGTGGCTAAAACTTATGCACCGTTTTGTCGGAAAATGGAAAAAACTGTAGATTTTTTAATTCGATTTTTCCTCTTGTCCGGCAAACAGGGGTTAAGCGAACAGAAAAAATCACATGCTTGCAATAAGCTGGACCAAGTGCATGTACCGAAACAATAAACAAAAATTTTTTTTTGAAAATTTGAAAAATGTTCCAAGGGGGTACCCTTGGATTTTATCGAATTTGGTAATCGGCTATATTGCGTCAATTTTGGTCCGAGAGTCAAGCGAATGAACATTTCTACATAAATTGGCCGCTCGTTCTTCTGCCATACTCAGAATTTTCCTACATCTAACGGTCGTGAGAAAAATTTCCACTTGGATGTCTGTATTTGCTGAAAATTTCGTGAAAATTAAAAGTGTATATTTCGTTTAAAATTTGAATTATTTCGATTAGGTTGGCCTGCTGATTAAAAATTCTACACATGTGGCTAAAAATTATACCACCGTTTTGCCGGAAAATGGAAAAAACTGTAGATTTTTTAATCGATTTTTCCTCTTTTCCGGTAAACTGGGGTTAAGCGAACAGAAAAAAATCACATGCTTGCAATAAGCTGACAAAGTGCATGTACCGAAACAATAAACAAAATTTTTTTTTTGGAAAATTTGGAAAAAATGTTCCAAGGGGGTACCCTTGGATTTTTATCGAATTTGGTTAATCGGCTATATTGGCGTCAATTTGGTCCGGGAGTCAAGCGAATACACAGTTCCTACATAAAATTGGCTGCTTGTTCTTCTGCCATACTTAGAATTTTCCTACATCTAACGGTTCATGAGAAAAATTTCCCACTTGGATGTCTGTATTTGCTGAAAATTTCGTGAAAATTAAAAGTGTATATTTTTTTTTATTTTAATTATTTCGATTAAGGGTGGCCTGCTGATTAAAAAAATCTAAACACGTTGCCAGAAATTATCCACCGTTTGGCCGGAAAATGGAAAAAACTGTAGATTTTTTAATTCGATTTTTCCTCTTTTCCGGCAAACTGTGGGTTAAGCGAACAGAAAAAATCACATGCTTGCAATAAGCTGGACAAAGTGCATGTACCGAAACAATAAACAAAATTTTTTTTTTTTTGGAAAATTTGGAAAAAATGTTCCAAGGGGGTACCCTTGGATTTTTATTCGAATTTGGTTAATCGGCTATATTGGCGTCAATTTTGGTCCGAGAGTCAAGCGAATGAACATTTTCTACATCAAATTGGCCGCTCGTTCTTCTGCCATACTCAGAATTTCCTACATCTAACTGATCTAACTGCTGATTAAAAAATCTACACATGTGGCTAAAAATTATGCACCGTTTTTGCAGAAAATGGAAAAACTGCCAGATTTTGTAATTCGGTTTTCCTCTTTTCCGGCAAACTGGGGTTAAGCGAACAGAAAAAATCACATGCTTGCAATAAGCTGGACCAAGTGCATGTACCGAAACAATAACAAATTTTTTTTTTTTGGAAAATTTGGAAAAAATGTTCCAAGGGGGTACCTTTGATTTTTATCGAATTTGGTTAATCGGCTATATTGGCGTCAATTTTGGTCCGAGAGTCAAGCGAATGAACATTTTCTACATAAAATTGGCCGCTCGTTCTTCTGCCATACTCAGAATTTTCCTACATCTAACTGATCTAACTGCTGATTTAAAAATCTACACATGTGCTAAAAATTATGCACTGTTTTGCCGCAAAATGGAAAAAACTGTAGATTTTTTAATTCGGTTGTTCCTCTTTTCCGGCAACTGGGGTTAAGCGAACAGAAAAAATCACATGCTTGCAATAAGCTGGACCAAGTGCATGTACCGAAACAATAAACAAAATTTTTTTTTTTTTAAATTTGAAAAAATGTTCCAAGGGGGTACCCTTGGATTTTTATCGAATTTGGTTAATCGGCTATATTGGCGTCAATTTTGGTCCGAGAGTTAAGCGAATACACAGTTCCTACATAAAATTGGCTACTCGTTCTTCTGCATACTCGAATTTTCCTACATCTAAAGGTTCGTGAGAGAAATTTCCACTTGGATGTGTGTATTTGCTGAAAATTTCGTGAAAATTAAAAGTGTATATTTGTTTAAAATTTTATTTATTTCGATTAAAGGTGGCCTGCTGATTAAAAAAATCTAAACACGTTGCCAAAAATTATGCACCGTTTGGCCGGAAAATCGAAAAAACTGTAGATTATTGGATTTTATCAAATTTCGTTAATCGGCTATATTGGCGTCAATTTTGGTCCGAGAGTCAAGCGAATGAACATTTTCTACATAAAATTGGCCGCTCGTTCTTCTGCTTTTCTCGGAATTTTTTTACATCTAACGGTCGTGAGAAAAATTTCCACTTGGATATTTGTATTTGCTGAAAATTTCGTGAAAATTAAAGTGTATATTTTGTTTAAGTTTTAATTATTTCGATTAAGGGTGGCCGGCTGATTAAAAAAATTTAAACACGGTTGCCAGAAATTATGCACCGTTTGGCCGGAATATCCGAAAAACTGTAGAATTTAATTCGATTTTTTCCTCTTTTCCGGCAAACAAGTACAATGTACCGAAACAATAAAACAAATTTTTTTTTTGGAAAATTTGGAAAAAATGTTCCAAGGGGGTACCCTTGGATTTTTATCGAATTTGGTTAATCGGCTATATTGGCGTCAATTTTGGTCCGAGAGTTAAGCGAATACACAGTTCCTACATAAAATTGGCTACTCGTTCTTCTGCCATACTCGGAATTTTCCTACATCTAAAGGTCGTGAGAGAAATTTCACTTGGATGTGTGTATTTGCTGAAAATTTCGTGAAAATTAAAAGTGTATATTTTGTTTAAAATTTTATTTATTTCGATTAAAGGTGGCCTGCTGATTAAAAAAATCTAAACACGTTGCCAAAAATTATGCACCGTTTGGCCGGAAAATCGAAAAAACTGTAGATTATTGGATTTTATCAATTTCGTTAATCGGCTATATTGGCGTCAATTTTGGTCCGAGAGTCAAGCGAATGAACATTTTCTACATAAAATTGGCCGCTCGTTCTTCTGCTTTTCTCGGAATTTTTTACATCTAACGGTTCGTGAGAAAAATTCCACTTGATATCTGTATTTGCTGAAAATTTCGTGAAAATTAAAAGTGTATATTTGTTAAAAGTTTTAATTATTTCGATTAAGGTTGGCCGGCTGATTAAAAAAATTTAAACACATTGCCAGAAATTATGCACCGTTTGGCCGGAAAATCAAAAAAACTGTAGATTATTGGACTTTTATCAAATTTCGTTAATCGGCTATATTGGCGTCAATTTTGGTCCGAGAGTCAAGCGAATAAACATTTTCTACATAAAAATTGGCCGCTCGTTCTTCTGCCATACTCAGAATTTTCCTATATCTAACGGTTCGTGAGAAAAATTTCCACTTGGATGTCTGTATTTGCTGAAAATTTCGTGAAAATCAAAGTGTATATTTCGTTTAAAATTTTAATTATTTCGATTAAGGGTGGCCTGCTGATTAAAAAAATCTACACATGTGGCTAAAAATTATGCATTGTTTTGCCGGAAAATGGAAAAAACTGTAGATTTTTTAATTCGATTTTTCCTTTTTTCCGGCAAACTGGGGTTAAGCGAACAGAAAAAATCAAATGCTTGCAATAAGCTGGACCAAGTGCATGTACCGAAACAATAACACAATTTTTTTTTGGAAAATTTGGAAAAAATGTTCCAAGGGGGTACCCTTGGATTTTTATCGAATTTGGTTAATCGGCTATATTGGCGTCAATTTGGTCCAAGAGTCAAGCGAATACACAGTTCCTACATAAATTGGCTGCTAGTTCTTCTGGCATACTCAGAATTTTCCTACATCTAACGGTTCGTGAGAAAAATTTCCACTTGGATGTCTGTATTGCTGAAATTTCGTGAAAATTAAAAATGTATATATTTTTTTTAAATTTTAATTATTTCGATTAAGGGTGGCCTGCTGATTAAAATAATCTAAACACGTTGCCAAGAATTATGCACCGTTTGGCCGGAAAATCGAAAATACTGTAGATTATTGGATTTTTATCAAATTTCGTTAATCGGCTATATTGCGTCAATTTTGGTCAGAGAGTCAAGCGAATGAACATTTTCTCATAAAATTGGCCGCTCGTTCTTCTGCCATACTCGGAATTTTCCTACATCTAACGGTTCGTGAGAAAATTTCCACTTGTTATGTCTGTATTTGCTGAAAATTTCGTGAAAATTAAAAGTGTATATTTTGTTTAAAGTTTTAATTATTTCGATTAGGGTGGCCTGCTGATTAAAAAAATCTCAACACGTTGCCAGAAATTATGCACCGTTTGGCCGGAAAATCGAAAAAACTGTAGATTATTGGATTTTATCAAATTTCGTTAATCGGCTATATTGACGTCAATTTTGGTCTAAGAGTCAAGCAAATGAACATTTCCTACATAAAATTGGCCGCTCGTTCATCTGCCATACTCGGAATTTTCCTACATCTAACGGTTCGTGAGAAAAATTTCACTTGGATGTCTGTATTTGCTGAAAATTTCGTGAAAATTAAAAGTGTATATTTCGTTTAAAATTTGAATTATTTCGATTAAGGGTGGCCTGCTAATTAAAAAAATCTACACATGTGGCCAAAAATTATGCACCGTTTTGCCGGAAAATGGAAAAAAACTGTAGATTTTTAATTCGATTTTCCTCTTTTCCGGCAAACCGGGTTAGCGACAGAAAAAATCACATGCTTGCAATAAGCTGGACCAAGCACATGTACCGAAACAACAAACAAAATTTTTTTTTTGGAAAATTTGGAAAAAATATTCCAAGAGGGTACCCTTGGATTTTTATCGAATTTGGTTAATCGGCTATATTGGCGTCAATTTTGGTCCGAGAGTCAAGCGAATACACAGTTCCTACATAAAATTGGCCGCTCGTTCTTCTGCCAGGCTCAGATTTTCCTACATCTAACGGTTCGTGAGAAAAATTTCCACTTGGATGTCTGTATTTGCTGAAAATTTCGTGAAATTAAAAGTGTATATTTGTTAAAATTTTAATTATTTCGATTAAGGGCGGCCTGCTGATTAAAAAAATCTAAACAATTGCTGAAATTATGCACCGTTTGGCCGGAAAATCGAAAAAACTGTAGATTATTGGATTTTTATCAAATTTCGTTAATCGGCTATATTGGGCGTCAATTTTGTCAGAGAGTCAAGCGAATGAACATTTTTTACATAAAATTGGCCGCTCGTTCTTCTGCCATACTCGGAATTTTCCTACATCTAACGGTTCGTGAGAAAAATTTCACTTGTATGTCTGTATTTGCTGAAAATTTCGTGAAAATTAAAGTGTATATTTTGTTTAAAGTTTTAATTATTTCGATTAAGGGTGGCCTGCTGATTAAAAAAATCTCAACACGTTGCCAGAAATTATGCACTGTTTGGCCGGAAAATCGAAAAAACTGTAGATTATTGGGATTTTTATCAAATTTCGTTAATCGGCTATATTGACGTCAATTTTGGTCTAAAAGTCAAGCGAATGACATTTCCTACATAAAATTGGCCGCTCGTTCATCTGCCATACTCGGAATTTTCCTACATCTAACGGTTCGTGAGAAAATTTCCACTTGGATGTCTGTATTTGCTGAAAATTTCGTGAAAATTAAAAGTGTATATTTCGTTTAAATTTGAATTATTTCGATTAAGGGTGGCCTGCTAATTAAAAAATCTACACATGTGGCCAAAAATTATGCACCGTTTTGCCGGAAATGGAAAAAACTGTAGATTTTTAATTCGATTTTTCCTCTTTTCCGGCAAACCGGAGTTAAGCGAACAGAAAAAATCACATGCTTGCAATAAGCTGGACCAAGCACATGTACCGAAACAACAACAAAATTTTTTTTTTGGAAAATTTGGAAAAAATATTCAAGAGGGTACCCTTGGATTTTTATCGAATTTGGTTAATCGGCTATATTGGCGTCAATTTTTGGTCCGAGAGTCAAGCGAATACACAGTTCCTACATAAAATTGGCTGCTCGTTCTTCTGCCAGGCTCAGAATTTTCCTACATCTAACGGTTCGTGAGAAAAATTTCCACTTGGATGTCTGTATTTGCTGAAAATTCGTGAAAATTAAAAGTGTATATTTTGTTAAAAATTTTAATTATTTCGATTAAGGGCGGCCTGCTGATTAAAAAAATCTAAACACTTTGCTGAAATTATGCACCGTTTGGCCGGAAAATCGAAAAACTGTAGATTATTGGATTTTTATCAAATTTCGTTAATCGGCTATATTGGCGTCAATTTTGGTCAGAGAGTCAAGCGAATGAACATTTTTTTACATAAAATTGGCCGCTCGTTCTTCTGCCATACTCGGAATTTTCCTACATCTAACGGTTCGTGAGAAAAATTTCCACTTGTATGTCTGTATTTGCTGAAAATTTCGTGAAAATTAAAAGTGTATATTTTGTTTAAAGTTTTAATTATTTCGATTAAGGGTGGCCTGCTGATTAAAAAAATCTCAACACGTTGCCAGAAATTATGCACTGTTTGGCCGGAAAATCGAAAAAACTGTAGATTATTGGATTTTTATCAAATTTCGTTAATCGGCTATATTGACGTCAATTTGGTTCTAAAAGTCAAGCGAATGAACATTTCCTACATAAAATTGGCCGCTCGTTCATCTGCCATACTCGGAATTTTCCTACATCTAACGGTTCGTGAGAAAAATTTCCACTTGGATGTCTGTATTTGCTGAAAATTTCGTGAAAATTAAAAGTGTATATTTCGTTTAAAATTTGAATTATTTCGATTAAGGGTGGCCTGCTAATTAAAAAAATCTACACATGTGGCCAAAAATTATGCACCGTTTTGCCGGAAAATGAAAAAACTGTAGATTTTTTAATTCGATTTTTTCCTCTTTTCCGGCAAACCGGGGTTAGCGAACAGAAAAAATCACATGCTTGCAATAAGCTGGACCAAGCACATGTACCGAAACAACAAACAAAATTTTTTTTTTGGAAAATTTGGAAAAAATATTCCAAGAGGGTACCCTTGGATTTTTATCGAATTTGGTTAATCGGCTATATTGGCGTCAATTTTGGTCCGAGAGTCAAGCGAATACACAGTTCCTACATAAAATTGGCTGCTCGTTCTTCTGCCAGGCTCAGAATTTTCCTACATCTAACGGTTCGTGAGAAAAATTTCCACTTGGATGTCTGTATTTGCTGAAAATTTCGTGAAAATTAAAAGTGTATATTTTGTTAAAAATTTTAATTATTTCGATTAAGGGCGGCCTGCTGATTAAAAAAATCTAAACACTTTGCTGAAATTATGCACCGTTTGGCCGGAAAATCGAAAAAACTGTAGATTATTGGATTTTTATCAAATTTCGTTAATCGGCTATATTGGCGTCAATTTGGTCCGAGAGTCAAGCGATGAACATTTTCTACATAAAATTGGCCGCTCGTTCTTCTGCCATACTCAGAATTTTTCTACATCTAACGGTTCGTGAGAAAATTTCCACTTGGATGTCTGTATTTGCTGAAAATTTCGTGAAAATTAAAAATGTATATTTTTTTTTAAATTTTAATTATTTCGATTAAGGGTGGCCTGCTGATTAAAAAAATCTAAACACGTTGCCAGAAATTATGCACCGTTTGCCGGAAAATCGAAAATACTGTAGATTATTGGATTTTTATCACATTTCGTTATCGGCTATATTGGCGTTAATTTTGGTCCGAGAGTCAAGCGAATGAACATTTCTACATAAAATTGGCCGCTCGTTCTTCTGCCATACTCGAATTTTCCTACATCTAACGGTTCATGAGAAAAATTCACTAGGGTGTCTGTATTTGCTGAAAATTTCGTGAAAATTAAAAGTGTATATTTTGTTAAAATTTTAATTATTTCGATTAAGGGCGGCCTGCTGATTAAAAAAATTTAAACACGTTGCTAGGAATTTTGCACCGTTTGGCCGGAAAATCGAAAAAACTGTAGATTATTGGATTTTTATCAAATTTCGTTAATCGGCTATATTGCGTCAATTTTGGTCCGAGAGTCAAGCGAATGATCATTTTCTACATAAAATTGGCCGCTCGTTCTTCTGCTATACTCGGAATTTTTTTACATCTAACGGTTCGTGAAAAAAATTTCCACTTGGATATCTGTATTTGCTGAAAATTTCGTGAAAATTAAAAGTGTATATTTTGTTAAAAATTTTAATTATTTCGATTAAGGGCGGCCTGCTGATTAAAAAAATTTAAACACGTTGCCAGGAATTATGCACCGTTTGGCCGGAAAATCGAAAAAACTGTAGATTATTGGATTTTTATCAATTTTCGTTAATCGGCTATATTGGCGTCAATTTTGGTCCGAGAGTCAAGCGAATGATCATTTTCTACATAAAATTGGCCGCTCGTTCTTCTGCCATACTCAGAATTTTCCTACATCTAACGTTCATGAGAAAATTTCCACTAGGGTGTCTGTATTTGCTGAAAATTTCGTGAAAATTAAAAGTGTATATTTTGTTTAAAGTTTTAATTATTTCGTTTAAGGGTGCCGGCTGATTAAAAAAATTTAAACACGTTGCCAGAAATTATGCACCGTTTGGCGGAAAATCGAAAAAACTGTAGATTATTGGATTTTTATCAATTTCGTTAATCGGCTATATTGGCGTCAATTTTGGTCAGAGAGTCAAGCGAATGAACATTTTCAACATAAAATTGGCCCCTCGTTGTTCTGCCATACTCGGAATTTTCCTACATCTAACGGTTCGTGAGAAAAATTTCCACTTGTATGTCTGTATTTGCTGAAAATTTCGTGAAAATTAAAAGTGTATATTTTGTTTAAAGTTTTAATTATTTCGATTAAGTATGGCCTGCTGATTAAAAAAATCTCAACACGTTGCCAGAAATTATGCACCGTTTGGCCGGAAAATCGAAAAAACTGTAGATTATTGGATTTTTATCAAATTCGTTAATCGGCTATATTGGCGTCAATTTTGGTCCGAGAGTCAAGCGAATGAACATTTCCTACATAAAATGGCCGCTCGTTCTTCTGCCATACTCGGAATTTTCCTACATCTAACGGTTCGTGAGAAAAATTTCCACTTGGATGTCTGTATTTGCTGAAAATTTCGTGAAAATTAAAGTGTATATTTTTTTTAAAATTTAATTATTTCAATTAAGGGTTGCCTGCTGATTAAAAAAATCTTAATACGTTGCCAGAAATTATGCACCGTTTGGCTGAAAATCGAAAAAACTGTAGATTATTGGATTTTTATCAAATTCCGTTAATCGGCTATATTGACGTCAATTTGGTCTGAGAGTCAAGCGAATGAACATTTCCTACATAAAATTGGCCGCACGTTCTTCTGCCATACTCGGAATTTTCCTACATCTAACGGTTCGTGAGAAAAATTTCCACTTGGATGTCTGTATTTGCTAAAAATTTCGTGAAAATTAAAAGTGTATATTTTGTTAAAAATTTTAATTATTTCGATTAAGGGCGGCCTGCTGATTAAAAAAATCTAAACACTTTGCTGAAATTATGCACCGTTTGGCCGGAAAATCGAAAAAACTGTAGATTATTGGATTTTTATCAAATTTGGTTAATCGGCTATATTGGCGTCAATTTTGGTCCGAGAGTCAAGCGAATGAACATTTTCTGCATAAAATTGGCCGCTCGTTCTTCTGCCGTACTCAGAATTTTCCTACATCTAACGGTTCGTGAGAAAAATTTCCACTTGGATGTCTGTATTTGCTGAAAATTTCGTGAAAATTAAAAGTGTATATTTCGTTTAAAATTTGAATTTTTCGATTAAGGGTGGCCTGCTGATTAAAAAAATCTACACATGTGGCTAAAAATTATGCACCGTTTTGCCGGAAAATGGAAAAAACTGTAGATTTTTAATTCGATTTTTCCTCTTTTCCGGCAAACTGGGGTTAAGCGAACATAAAAAATCACATGCTTGCAATAAGCTGGACCAAGTACATGTACCGAAACAATAAACAAAATTTTTTTTTTTGAAAATTTGGAATAAATTGTCCAAGGGGGTACCCTTGGATTTTTATCGAATTTGGTTAATCGGCTATATTGTTGTCAATTTTGGTCCGAGAGTCAAGCGAATACACAGTTCCTACATAAAATTGGCTGCTCGTTCTTCTGCCATACTCAGAATTTTCCTACATCTAACGGTTCGTGAGAAAAATTTCCACTTGGATGTCTGTATTTGCTGAAAATTTCGTGAAAATTAAAAGTGTATATTTTGTTAAAAATTTTAATCATTTCGATTAAGGGCGGCCTGCTTATTAAAAAAATCTAAACACGTTGCCAGAAATTATGCACCGTTTGGCCGGAAAATCGAAAAAACTGTAGATTATTGGATTTTTATCAAATTTCGTTAATCGGCTATATTGGCGTCAATTTTGGTCCGAGAATCAAGCGAATGAACATTTTCTACATAAAATTGGCCGCTCGTTCTTCTGCCATACTCGGAATTTTCCTACATCTAACGGTTCGTGAGAAAAATTTCCACTTGGATGTCTGTATTTGCTGAAAATTTCGTGAAAATTAAAAGTGTATATTTTTTTTAAGTTTTAATTATTTCGATTAAGGGTGGCCTGTTCGTTAAAAAAATCTAAACACGTTGCCAGAAATTATGCACCGTTTGGCCGGAAAATCGAAAAAACTGTAGATTATTGGATTTTTATCTAATTTCGTTAATCGGCTATATTGGCGTCAATTTTGGTCCGAGAGTCAAGCGAATGAACATTTTCTACATAAAATTGGCCGCTCGTTCTTCTGCCATACTCGGAATTTTCCTACATCTAACGGTTCGTGAGAAAAATTTCCACTTGGATGTCTGTATTTGCTGAAAATTTCGTGAAAATTAAAAGTGTATATTTCGTTTAAATTTTGAATTATTTCGATTAAGGGTGGCCTGCTAATTAAAAAAAATCTACACATGTGGCTAAAAATTATGCACCGTTTTGCCGGAAAATGGAAAAAACTGTAGATTTTTTATTTCGATTTTTCTCCTTTTCCGGCAAACTGGGGTTAAGCGAACAGAAAAAATCACATAGGTGCAATAAGCTGGACCAAGTGCATGTACAAAAACATTAAACAAAATTTTTTTTCTTGGAAAATTTGGAAAAAATGTTCCAAGGGGGTACCCTTGGATTTTTATCGAATTTGGTTAATCGGCTATATTAGCGTCAATTTTGGTCCGAGACTCAAGCAAATACACAGTTCCTACATAAAATTGGCTGCTCGTTCTTCTGCCATACTCAGAATTTTCCTACATCTAACGGTTCGTGAGAAAAATTTCCTCTTGGATGTCTGTATTTGCTGAAAATTTCGTGAAAATTAAAAGTGTATATATTTTTTTAAATTTTAATTAATTCGATTAATGGTGGCCTGCTGATTAAAAAAATCTAAACACGTTGCCAGAAATTATGCACCGTTTGGCCGGAAAATCGAAAAAACTGTAGATTATTGGATTTTTATCAAATTTCGTTAATCGGCTATATTGGCGTCAATCTTGGTCCGAGAGTCAAGCGAATGAACATTTTCTACATAAAATTGGCCGCTCGTTCTTCTGTCATACTCATAATTTTCCTACATCTAACGGTTCGTGAGAAAAATTTCCACTTGAATGTCTGTATTTGCTAAAAATTTCGTGAAAATTAAAAGTGTATATTTCGTTTAAAATTTGAATTATTTCGATTAACGGTGGCCTGCTAATTAAAAAAAATCTACACATGTGGCTAAAAATTATGCACCGTTTTGCCGGAAAATGGAAAAAACTGTAGATTTTTTAATTCGATTTTTCTCCTTTTCCGGCAAACTGGGGTTAAGCGAACAGAAAAAATCACATGCTTGCAATAAGCTGGACCAAGTGCATGTACCGAAACAATAAACAAAATTTTTTTTTTTGGAAAATTTGGAAAAAATGTTCCAAGGGGGTACCCTTGGATTTTTATCGAATTTGGTTAATCGGCTATATTGGCGTCAATTTTGGTCCGAGAGTCAAGCGAATGAACATTTTCTACATAAAATTGGCCGCTCGTTCTTCTGCCATACTCAGAATTTTCCTACATCTAACGGTTCGTGAGAAAAATTTCCACTTGGATGTCTGTATTTGCTGAAAATTTCGTGAAAATTAAAATTGTATATTTCGTTTAATATTATATATTTATATAATATATTTATTTCGAATAAGGTTGGCCTGCTGATTAAAAAAATCTACACATGTGGCTAAAAATTATGCACCGTTTTGTCGGAAAAAGGAAAAAACTGTAGATTTTTTAATTCGATTTTTCCTCTATTCCGGCAAACTGGGGTTAAGCGAACAGAAAAAATCACATGCTTGCAATAAGCTGGACCAAGTGCATGTACCGAAACAATAAACGAAATTTTTTTTTTGGAAAATTTGGAAAAAATGTTCCAAGGGGGTACCCTTGGATTTTTATCGAATTTGGTTAATCGGCTATATTGGCGTCAATTTTGGTCCGAGAGTCAAGCGAATACACAGTTCCTACATAAAATTGGCTGCTTGTTCTTCTGCCATACTCAGAATTTTCCTACATCTAACGGTTCATGAGAAAAATTTCCACTTGGATGTCTGTATTTGTTGAAAATTTCGTGAAAATTAAAAGTGTATATTTTTTTTAAATTTTAATTATTTTGCTTAATGGTGGCCTGCTGATTAAAAAAATTTAAAGACGTTGCCAGAAATTATGCACCGTTTGGCCGGAAAATCGAAAAAACTGTAGATTATTGGATTTATATCAAATTTCGTTAATCGGATATATTGGCGTCAATTTTGGTCCGAGAGTCAAGCGAATGAACATTTTCTAAATAAAATTGGCCGCTCGGTCTTCTGCCATACTCAGAATTTTCCTACATCTAACTGATCTAACTGCTGATTAAAAAAATCTACACATGTGGCTAAAAATTATGCACCGTTTTGCCGGAAAATGGAAAAAACTGTAGATTTTTTAATTCGGTTTTTCCTCTTTTCCGGCAAACTGGTGTTAAGCGAACAGAAAAAATCACATGCTTGCAATAAGCTGGACCAAGTGCATGTACCGAAACAATAAACAAAATTTTTTTTTTGGAAAATTTGGAAAAAATGTTCCAAGGGGGTACCCTTGGATTTTTATCGAATTTGGTTAATCGGCTATATTGGCGTCAATTTTGGTCCGAGAGTCGAGCGAATGAACATTTTCTACATAAAATTGGCCGCTCGTTCTTCTGCCATACTCAGAATTTTTCTACATCTAACGGTTCGTGAGAAAAATTTCCACTTGGATGTCTGTATTTGCTGAAAATTTCGTGAAAATTAAAAGTGTATATTTCGTTTAAAATTTGAATTATTTCGATTAAGGTTGGCCTGCTGATTAAAAAAATCTACACATGTGGCTAAAAATTATGCACCGTTTTGCCGGAAAATGGAAAAAACTGTAGATTTTTTAATTCGATTTTTCCTCTTTTCCGGCAAACTGGGGTTAAGCGAACAGAAAAAATCACATGCTTGCAATAAGCTGGACAAAGTGCATGTACCGAAACAATAAACAAAATTTTTTTTTTGGAAAATTTGGAAAAAATGTTCCAAGGGGGTACCCTTGGATTTTTATCGAATTTGGTTAATCGGCTATATTGGCGTCAATTTTGGTCCGGGAGTCAAGCGAATACACAGCTCCTACATAAAATTGGCTGCTTGTACTTCTGCCATACTCAGAATTTTCCTACATCTAACGGTTCATGAGAAAAATTTCCACTTGGATGTCTGTATTTGCTGAAAATTTCGTGAAAATTAAAAGTATATTTTTTTTTTAATTTTAATTATTTCGATTAAGATTATTGGATTTTTATCAAATTTCGTTAATCGGCTATATTGGCGTCAATTTTGGTCCGAGAGTCAAGCGAATGAACATTTCCTACATAAAATTGGCCGCTCGTTCTTCTGCCATACTCGGAATTTTCCTACATCTAACGGTTCGTGAGAAAAATTTCCACTTGGATGTCTGTATTTGCTGAAAATTTCGTGAAAATTAAAAGTGTATATTTTTTTAAAATTTTAATTATTTCAATTAAGGGTTGCCTGCTGATTAAAAAAATCTTAATACGTTGCCAGAAATTATGCACCGTTTGGCTGGAAAATCGAAAAAACTGTAGATTATTGGATTTTTATCAAATTCCGTTAATCGGCTATATTGACGTCAATTTTGGTCTGAGAGTCAAGCGAATGAACATTTCCTACATAAAATTGGCCGCACGTTCTTCTGCCATACTCGGAATTTTCCTACATCTAACGGTTCGTGAGAAAAATTTCCACTTGGATGTCTGTATTTGCTAAAAATTTCGTGAAAATTAAAAGTGTATATTTTGTTAAAAATTTTAATTATTTCGATTAAGGGCGGCCTGCTGATTAAAAAAATCTAAACACTTTGCTGAAATTATGCACCGTTTGGCCGGAAAATCGAAAAACTGTAGATTATTGGATTTTTATCAAATTTGGTTAATCGGCTATATTGGCGTCAATTTTGGTCCGAGAGTCAAGCGAAATGAACATTTTCTGCATAAAATTGGCCGCTCGTTCTTCTGCCGTACTCAGAATTTTCCTACATCTAACGGTTCGTGAGAAAAATTTCCACTTGGATGTCTGTATTTGCTGAAAATTTCGTGAAAATTAAAAGTGTATATTTCGTTTAAAATTTGAATTTTTTCGATTAAGGGTGGCCTGCTGATTAAAAAAATCTACACATGTGGCTAAAAATTATGCACCGTTTTGCCGGAAAATGGAAAAAACTGTAGATTTTTAATTCGATTTTTCCTCTTTTCCGGCAAACTGGGGTTAAGCGAACATAAAAAATCACATGCTTGCAATAAGCTGGACCAAGTACATGTACCGAAACAATAAACAAAATTTTTTTTTTTTGAAAATTTGGAATAAATTGTCCAAGGGGGTACCCTTGGATTTTTATCGAATTTGGTTAATCGGCTATATTGTTGTCAATTTTGGTCCGAGAGTCAAGCGAATACACAGTTCCTACATAAAATTGGCTGCTCGTTCTTCTGCCATACTCAGAATTTTCCTACATCTAACGGTTCGTGAGAAAAATTTCCACTTGGATGTCTGTATTTGCTGAAAATTTCGTGAAAATTAAAAGTGTATATTTTGTTAAAAATTTTAATCATTTCGATTAAGGGCGGCCTGCTTATTAAAAAAATCTAAACACGTTGCCAGAAATTATGCACCGTTTGGCCGGAAAATCGAAAAAACTGTAGATTATTGGATTTTTATCAAATTTCGTTAATCGGCTATATTGGCGTCAATTTTGGTCCGAGAATCAAGCCAATGAACATTTTCTACATAAAATTGGCCGCTCGTTCTTCTGCCATACTCGGAATTTTCCTACATCTAACGGTTCGTGAGAAAAATTTCCACTTGGATGTCTGTATTTGCTGAAAATTTCGTGAAAATTAAAAGTGTATATTTTTTTTAAGTTTTAATTATTTCGATTAAGGGTGGCCTGCTCGTTAAAAAAATCTAAACACGTTGCCAGAAATTATGCACCGTTTGGCCGGAAAATCGAAAAAACTGTAGATTATTGGATTTTTATCTAATTTCGTTAATCGGCTATATTGGCGTCAATTTTGGTCCGAGAGTCAAGCGAATGAAAACAATTTTCTACATAAAATTGGCCGCTCGTTCTTCTGCCATACTCGGAATTTTCCTACATCTAACGGTTCGTGAGAAAAATTTCCACTTGGATGTCTGTATTTGCTGAAAATTTCGTGAAAATTAAAAGTGTATATTTCGTTTAAATTTTGAATTATTTCGATTAAGGGTGGCCTGCTAATTAAAAAAAATCTACACATGTGGCTAAAAATTATGCACCGTTTTGCCGGAAAATGGAAAAAACTGTAGATTTTTTATTTCGATTTTTCTCCTTTTCCGGCAAACTGGGGTTAAGCGAACAGAAAAAATCACATAGGTGCAATAAGCTGGACCAAGTGCATGTACAAAAACATTAAACAAAATTTTTTTTTCTTGGAAAATTTGGAAAAAATGTTCCAAGGGGGTACCCTTGGATTTTTATCGAATTTGGTTAATCGGCTATATTAGCGTCAATTTTGGTCCGAGACTCAAGCAAATACACAGTTCCTACATAAAATTGGCTGCTCGTTCTTCTGCCATACTCAGAATTTTCCTACATCTAACGGTTCGTGAGAAAAATTTCCTCTTGGATGTCTGTATTTGCTGAAAATTTCGTGAAAATTAAAAGTGTATATATTTTTTTAAATTTTAATTATTTCGATTAATGGTGGCCTGCTGATTAAAAAAATCTAAACACGTTGCCAGAAATTATGCACCGTTTGGCCGGAAAATCGAAAAAACTGTAGATTATTGGATTTTTATCAAATTTCGTTAATCGGCTATATTGGCGTCAATCTTGGTCCGAGAGTCAAGCGAATGAACATTTTCTACATAAAATTGGCCGCTCGTTCTTCTGTCATACTCAGAATTTTCCTACATCTAACGGTTCGTGAGAAAAATTTCCACTTGAATGTCTGTATTTGCTAAAAATTTCGTGAAAATTAAAAGTGTATATTTCGTTTAAAATTTGAATTATTTCGATTAACGGTGGCCTGCTAATTAAAAAAAATCTACACATGTGGCTAAAAATTATGCACCGTTTTGCCGGAAAATGGAAAAAACTGTAGATTTTTTAATTCGATTTTTCTCCTTTTCCGGCAAACTGGGGTTAAGCGAACAGAAAAAATCACATGCTTGCAATAAGCTGGACCAAGTGCATGTACCGAAACAATAAACAAAATTTTTTTTTTGGAAAATTTGGAAAAATGTTCCAAGGGGGTACCCTTGGATTTTTATCGAATTTGGTTAATCGGCTATATTAGCGTCAATTTTGGTCAGAGAGTCAAGCGAATACACAGTTAATACATAAAATTGGCCGCTTGTTCTTGTGCCATACTCAGAATTTTCCTACATCTAACGGTTCATGAGAAAAATTTCCACTTGGATGTCTGTATTTGCTGAAAATTTCGTGAAAATTAAAAGCGTATATTTCGTTTAAAATTTGAATTATTTCGATTAAGGTTGGCCTGCTGATTCAAAAAATCTACACATGTGGCTAAAAATTATGCAGCGTTTTGCCGGAAAATGGAAAAAACCGTAGATTTTTTAATTCGATTTTTCCTCTTTTCCGGCAAACTGGGGTTAAGCGAACAGAAAAAATCACATGCTTGCAATAAGCTGGACAAAGTGCATGTACCGAAACAATAAACAAAATTTTTTTTTTTGGAAAATTTGGAAAAAATGTTCCAAGGGGGTACCCTTGGATTTTTATCGAATTTGGTTAATCGGCTATATTGGCGTCAATTTTGGTCCGAGAGTCAAGCGAATGAACATTTTCTACATAAAATTGGCCGCTCGTTCTTCTGCCATACTCAGAATTTTCCTACATCTAACGGTTCGTGAGAAAAATTTCCACTTGGATGTCTGTATTTGCTGAAAATTTCGTGAAAATTAAAATTGTATATTTCGTTTAATATTATATATTTATATAATATATTTATTTCGAATAAGGTTGGCCTGCTGATTAAAAAAATCTACACATGTGGCTAAAAATTATGCACCGTTTTGTCGGAAAAAGGAAAAAACTGTAGATTTTTTAATTCGATTTTTCCTCTATTCCGGCAAACTGGGGTTAAGCGAACAGAAAAAATCACATGCTTGCAATAAGCTGGACCAAGTGCATGTACCGAAACAATAAACGAAATTTTTTTTTTGGAAAATTTGGAAAAAATGTTCCAAGGGGGTACCCTTGGATTTTTATCGAATTTGGTTAATCGGCTATATTGGCGTCAATTTTGGTCCGAGAGTCAAGCGAATACACAGTTCCTACATAAAATTGGCTGCTTGTTCTTCTGCCATACTCAGAATTTTCCTACATCTAACGGTTCATGAGAAAAATTTCCACTTGGATGTCTGTATTCGTTGAAAATTTCGTGAAAATTAAAAGTGTATATATTTTTTTAAATTTTAATTATTTTGCTTAATGGTGGCCTGCTGATTAAAAAATTTAAAGACGTTGCCAGAAATTATGCACCGTTTGGCCGGAAAATCGAAAAAACTGTAGATTATTGGATTTATATCAAATTTCGTTAATCGGATATATTGGCGTCAATTTTGGTCCGAGAGTCAAGCGAATGAACATTTTCTACATAAAATTGGCCGCTCGGTCTTCTGCCATACTCAGAATTTTCCTACATCTAACTGATCTAACTGCTGATTAAAAAAATCTACACATGTGGCTAAAAATTATGCACCGTTTTGCCGGAAAATGGAAAAAACTGTAGATTTTTTAATTCGGTTTTTCCTCTTTTCCGGCAAACTGGTGTTAAGCGAACAGAAAAAATCACATGCTTGCAATAAGCTGGACCAAGTGCATGTACCGAAACAATAAACAAAATTTTTTTTTTGGAAAATTTGGAAAAAATGTTCCAAGGGGGTACCCTTGGATTTTTATCGAATTTGGTTAATCGGCTATATTGGCGTCAATTTTGGTCCGAGAGTCGAGCGAATGAACATTTTCTACATAAAATTGGCCGCTCGTTCTTCTGCCATACTCAGAATTTTTCTACATCTAACGGTTCGTGAGAAAAATTTCCACTTGGATGTCTGTATTTGCTGAAAATTTCGTGAAAATTAAAAGTGTATATTTCGTTTAAAATTTGAATTATTTCGATTAAGGTTGGCCTGCTGATTAAAAAAATCTACAGATGTGGCTAAAAATTATGCACCGTTTTGCCGGAAAATGGAAAAAACTGTAGATTTTTTAATTCGATTTTTCTTCTTTTCCGGCAAACTGGGTTAAGCGAACAGAAAAAATCACATGCTTGCAATAAGCTGGACCAAGTGCATGTACCGAAACAATAAACAAAATTTTTTTTTTGGAAAATTTGGAAAAAATGTTCCAAGGGGGTACCCTTGGATTTTTATCGAATTTGGTTAATCGGCTATATTGGCGTCAATTTTGGTCCGAGAGTCAAGCGAATACACAGTTCCTACATAAAATTGGCTGCTTGTTCTTCTGCCATACTCAGAATTTTCCTACATCTAACGGTTCATGAGAAAAATTTCCACTTGGATGTCTGTATTTGTTGAAAATTTCGTGAAAATTACAAGTGTATATTTTTTGTTAAATTCTAATTATTTTGATTAATGGTGGCCTGCTGATTAAAAAAATTTAAAGACGTTGCCAGAAATTATGCACCGTTTGGCCGGAAAATCGAAAAAACTGTAGATTATTGGATTTATATCAAATTTCGTTAATCGGTTATATTGGCGTCAATTTTGGTCCGAGAGTCAAGCGAATGAACATTTTCTACATAAAATTGGCCGCTCGGTCTTCTGCCATACTCAGAATTTTCCTACATCTAACTGATCTAACTGCTGATTAAAAAAATCTACACATGTGGCTAAAAATTATGCACCGTTTTGCCGGAAAATGGAAAAAACTGTAGATTTTTTAATTCGGTTTTTCCTCTTTTCCGGCAAACTGGTGTTAAGCGAACAGAAAAAATCACATGCTTGCAATAAGCTGGACCAAGTGCATTTACCGAAACAATAAACAAAATTTTTTTTTGGAAAATTTGGAAAAAATGTTCCAAGGGGGTACCCTTGGATTTTTATCGAATTTGGTTAATCGGTAATGGAATTAAAATTTCCACTTGGATGTCTGTATTTGCTGAAAATTTCGTGAAAATTAAAAGTATATTTTTTTTTTAATTTTAATTATTTCCATTAAGGGTGGCCTGCTGATTAAAAAATCTACACATGTGGCTAAAAATTATGCACCGTTTTGCCGGAAAATGGAAAAAACTGTAGATTTTTTAATTCGATTTTTCCTCTTTTCCGGCAAACTGGGGTTAAGCGAACAGAAAAAATCACATGCTTGCAATAAGCTGGACAAAGTGCATGTACCGAAACAATAAACAAAATTTTTTTTTTGGAAAATTTGGAAAAAATGTTCCAAGGGGGTACCCTTGGATTTTTATCGAATTTGGTTAATCGGCTATATTGGCGTCAATTTTGGTCCGGGAGTCAAGCGAATACACAGCTCCTACATAAAATTGGCTGCTTGTACTTCTGCCATACTCAGAATTTTCCTACATCTAACGGTTCATGAGAAAAATTTCCACTTGGATGTCTGTATTTGCTGAAAATTTCGTGAAAATTAAAAGTATATTTTTTTTTAATTTTAATTATTTCGATTAAGGGTGGCCTGCTGATTAAAAAAATCTAAACACGTTGCCAGAAATTATGCACCGTTTAGCCGGAAAATCGAAAAAACTGTAGATTTTTTAATTCGATTTTTCCTCTTTTCCGGCAAACTGGGGTAAAGCGAACAGAAAAAATCACATGCTTGCAATAAGCTGGACAAAGTGCATGTACCGAAACAATAAACAAAATTTTTTTTTTTTGGAAAATTTGGATAAAATGTTCCAAGGGGGTACCCTTGGATTTTTATCGAATTTGGTTAATCGGCTATATTGGCGTCAATTTTGGTCCGAGAGTCAAGCGAATGAACATTTTCTACATCAAATTGGCCGCTCGTTCTTCTGCCATACTCAGAATTTTCCTACATCTAACTGATCTAACTGCTGATTAAAAAAATCTACACATGTGGCTAAAAATTATGCACCGTTTTGCCAGAAAATGGAAAAAACTGCAGATTTTGTAATTCGGTTTTTCCTCTTTTCCGGCAAACTGGGGTTAAGCGAACAGAAAAAATCACATGCTTGCAATAAGCTGGACCAAGTGCATGTACCGAAACAATAAACAAATTTTATTTTTGGAAAATTTGGAAAAAATGTTCCAAGGGGGTACCTTTGGATTTTTATCGAATTTGGTTAATCGGCTATATTGGCGTCAATTTTGGTCCGAGAGTCAAGCGAATGAACATTTTCTACATAAAATTGGCCGCTCGTTCTTCTGCCATACTCAGAATTTTCCTACATCTAACTGATCTAACTGCTGATTTAAAAAATCTACACATGTGGCTAAAAATTATGCACTGTTTTGCCGCAAAATGGAAAAAACTGTAGATTTTTTAATTCGGTTTTTCTTTTTTTCCGGCAAACTGGGGTTAAGCGAACAGAAAAAATCACATGCTTGCAATAAGCTGGACCAAGTGCATGTACCGAAACAATAAACAAAATTTCTTTTTTTGGAAAATTTGGAAAAACTGTTCCAAGGTGGTACCCTTGGATTTTTATCGAATTTGGTTAATCGGCTATATTGGCGTCAATTTTGGTCAGAGCGTCAAGCGAATGAACATTTTATACATCAAATTAGCCGCTCGTTCTTCTGCCATACTCAGAATTTTCCTACATCTAACGGATCGTGAGAAAAATTTCCACTTGGATGTCTGTATTTGCTGAAAATTTCGTGAAAATTAAAAGTGTATATTTCGTTTAAAATTTGAATTATTTCGATTAAGGTTGGCCTGCTGATTAAAAAAATCTACACATGTGTCTAAAAATTATGCACCGTTTTGCCGGAAAATGGAAAAAACTGTAGATTTTTTAATTCGATTTTTCCTCTTTTCCGACAAACTGGGGTTAAGCGAACAGAAAAAATCACATGCTTGCAATAAGCTGGACAAAGTGCATGTACCGAAACAATAAACAAAATTTTTTTTTTTTTGGAAAATTTGGAAAAAATATTCCAAGGGGGTACCCTTGGATTTTTATCGAATTTGGATAATCGGCTATATTGGCGTCAATTTTGGTCCGAGAGTCAAGCAAATGAACATTTTCTACATAAAATTGGCCGCTCGTTCTTCTGCCATACTCAGAATTTTCCTACATCTAACGGTTCGTGAGAAAAATTTCCACTTGGATGTCTGTATTTGCTGAAAATTTCGTGAAAATTAAAAGTGTATATTTCGTTTAAAATTTGAATTATTTCGATTAAGGTTGGCCTGCTGATTAAAAAATCTACACATGTGTCTAAAAATTATGCACCGTTTTGCCGGAAAATGGAAAAAACTGTAGATTTTTTAATTCGATTTTTCCTCTTTTCCGACAAACTGGGGTTAAGCGAACAGAAAAAATCACATGCTTGCAATAAGCTGGACAAAGTGCATGTACCGAAACAATAAACAAAATTTTTTTTTTTTTGGAAAATTTGGAAAAAATATTCCAAGGGGGTACCCTTGGATTTTTATCGAATTTGGATAATCGGCTATATTGGCGTCAATTTTGGTCCGAGAGTCAAGCAAATGAACATTTTCTACATAAAATTGGCCGCTCGTTCTTCTGCCATACTCAGAATTTTCCTACATCTAACGGATCGTGAGAAAAATTTCCACTTGGATGTCTGTATTTGCTGAAAATTTCGTGAAAATTAAAAGTGTATATTTCGTTTAAAATTTGAATCATTTCGATTAAGGTTGGCCTGCTGATTAAAAAAATCTACACATGTGGCTAAAAATTATGCACCGTTTTGTCGGAAAATGGAAAAAACTGTAGATTTTTTAATTCGATTTTTCCTCTTTTCCGGCAAACTGGGGTTAAGCAAACAGAAAAAATCACATGCTTGCAATAAGCTGGACAAAGTGCATGTACTGAAACAATAAACAAAATTTTTTTTTTATAAAATTTGGAAAAAATGTTCCAAGGGGGTACCCTTGGATTTTTATCGAATTTGGTTAATCGGCTATATTGGCGTCAATTTTGGTCCGAGAGTCAAGCGAATACACAGTTCCTACATAAAATTGGCTGCTTGTTCTTCTGCCATACTCAGAATTTTCCTACATCTAACGGTTCATGAGAAAAATTTCCACTTGGATGTCTGTATTTGCTGAAAATTTCGTGAAAATTAAAAGTGTATATTTTTTTTTTAATTTTAATTATTTCGATTAAGGGTGGCCTGCTGATTAAAAAAATCTAAACAAGTTGCCAGAAATTATGCACCGTTTGGCCAGAAAATCGAAAAAACTGTAGATTTTTTAATTCGATTTTTCCTCTTTTCCGGCAAACTGGGGTTAAGCAAACAGAAAAAATCACATGCTTGCAATAAGCTGGACAAAGTGCATGTACTGAAACAATAAACAAAATTTTTTTTTTTTGGAAAATTTGGAAAAAATGTTCCAAGGGGGTACCCTTGGATTTTTATCGAATTTGGTTAATCGGCTATATTGGCGTCAATTTTGGTCCGAGAGTCAAGCGAATGAACATTTTCTACATAAAATTGACCGCTCGTTCTTCTGCCATACTCAGAATTTTCCTACATCTAACTGATCTAACTGCTGATTAAAAAAATCTACACATGTGGCTAAAAATTATGCAGCGTTTTGCCGGAAAATGGAAAAAACCGTAGATTTTTTAATTCGATTTTTCCTCTTTTCCGGCAAACTGGGGTTAAGCGAACAGAAAAAATCACATGCTTGCAATAAGCTGGACAAAGTGCATGTACCGAAACAGTAAACAAAATTTTTTTTTTTTGGAAAATTTGGAAAAAATGTTCCAAGGGGGTACCCTTGGATTTTTATCGAATTTGGTTAATCGGCTATATTGGCGTCAATTTTGGTCCGAGAGTCAAGCGAATGAACATTTTCTACATAAAATTGGCCGCTCGTTCTTCTGCCATACTCAGAATTTTCCTACATCTAACGGTTCGTGAGAAAAATTTCCACTTGGATGTCTGTATTTGCTGAAAATTTCGTGAAAATTAAAAGTGTATATTTCGTTTAAAATTTGAATTATTTCGATTAAGGTTGGCCTGTTGATTAAAAAATCTACACATGTGGCTAAAAATTATGCACCGTTTTGCCGGAAAATGGAAAAAACTGTAGTTTTTTTAATTCGATTTTTCCTCTTTTCCGGCAAACTGGTGTTAAGCGAACAGAAAAAAGCACATGCTTGCAATAAGCTGGACAAAGTGCATGTACCGAAACAATAAACAAAATTTTTTTTTTTTGGAAAATTTGGAAAAAATGTTCCAAGGGGGTACCCTTGGATTTTTATCGAATTTGGTTAATCGGCTATATTGGAGTCAATTTTGGTCCGAGAGTCAAGCGAATGAACATTTTCTACATAAAATTGGCCGCTCGTTCTTCTGCCATACTCAGAATTTTCCTACATCTAACGGTTCGTGAGAAAAATTTCCACTTGGATGTCTGTATTTGCTGAAAATTTCGTGAAAATTAAAAGTGTATATTTCGTTTAATATTATATATTTATATAATATATTTATTTCGATTAAGGTTGGCCTGCTGATTAAAAAAATCTACACATGTGGCTAAAAATTATGCACCGTTTTGTCGGAAAAAGGAAAAAACTGTAGATTTTTTAATTCGATTTTTCCTCTTTTCCGGCAAACTGGGTTAAGCGAACAGAAAAAATCACATGCTTGCAATAAGCTGGACCAAGTGCATGTACCGAAACAATAAACGAAATTTTTTTTTTGGAAAATTTGGAAAAAATGTTCCAAGGGGGTACCCTTGGATTTTTATCGAATTTGGTTAATCGGCTATATTGGCGTCAATTTTGGTCCGAGAGTCGAGCGAATGAACATTTTCTACATAAAATTGGCCGCTCGTTCTTCTGCCATACTCAGAATTTTGCTACATCTAACGGTTCGTGAGAAAAATTTCCACTTGGATGTCTGTATTTGCTGAAAATTTCGTGAAAATTAAAAGTGTATATTTCGTTTAAAATTTGAATTATTTCGATTAAGGTTGGCCTGCTGATTAAAAAAATCTACACATGTGGCTAAAAATTATGCACCGTTTTGCCGGAAAATGGAAAAAACTGTAGATTTTTTAATTCGATTTTTCCTCTTTTCCGGCAAACTGGGGTTAAGCGAACAGAAAAAATCACATGCTTGCAATAAGCTGGACCAAGTGCATGTACCGAAACAATAAACGAAATTTTTTTTTGGAAAATTTGGAAAAAATGTTCCAAGGGGTTACCCTTGGATTTTTATCGAATTTGGTTAATCGGCTATATTGGAGTCAATTTTGGTCCGAGAGTCAAGCGAATTAACATTTTCTACATAAAATTGGCCGCTCGTTCTTCTGCCATACTCAGAATTTTCCTACATCTAACGGTTCGTGAGAAAAATTTCCACTTGGATGTCTGTATTTGCTGAAAATTTCGTGAAATTAAAATTGTATATTTCGTTTAATATTATATATTTATATAATATATTTATTTCGAATAAGGTTGGCCTGCTGATTAAAAAAATCTACACATGTGGCTAAAAATTATGCACCGTTTTGTCGGAAAAAGGAAAAAACTGTAGATTTTTTAATTCGATTTTTCCTCTATTCCGGCAAACTGGGGTTAAGCGAACAGAAAAAATCACATGCTTGCAATAAGCTGGACCAAGTGCATGTACCGAAACAATAAACGAAATTTTTTTTTTGGAAAATTTGGAAAAAATGTTCCAAGGGGGTACCCTTGGATTTTTATCGAATTTGGTTAATCGGCTATATTGGCGTCAATTTTGGTCCGAGAGTCAAGCGAATACACAGTTCCTACATAAAATTGGCTGCTTGTTCTTCTGCCATACTCAGAATTTTCCTACATCTAACGGTTCATGAGAAAAATTTCCACTTGGATGTCTGTATTTGTTGAAAATTTCGTGAAAATTAAAAGTGTATATTTTTTTTTAAATTTTAATTATTTTGATTAATGGTGGCCTGCTGATTAAAAAAATTTAAAGACGTTGCCAGAAATTATGCACCGTTTGGCCGGAAAATCGAAAAAACTGTAGATTATTGGATTTATATCAAATTTCGTTAATCGGATATATTGGCGTCAATTTTGTTCCGAGAGTCAAGCGAATGAACATTTTCTACATAAAATTGGCCGCTCGGTCTTCTGCCATACTCAGAATTTTCCTACATCTAACTGATCTAACTGCTGATTAAAAAAATCTACACATGTGGCTAAAAATTATGCACCGTTTTGCCGGAAAATGGAAAAAACTGTAGATTTTTTAATTCGGTTTTTCCTCTTTTCCGGCAAACTGGTGTTAAGCGAACAGAAAAAATCACATGCTTGCAATAAGCTGGACCAAGTGCATGTACCGAAACAATAAACAAAATTTTTTTTTTGGAAAATTTGGAAAAAATGTTCCAAGGGGGTACCCTTGGATTTTTATCGAATTTGGTTAATCGGCTATATTGGCGTCAATTTTGGTCCGAGAGTCGAGCGAATGAACATTTTCTACATAAAATTGGCCGCTCGTTCTTCTGCCATACTCAGAATTTTTCTACATCTAACGGTTCGTGAGAAAAATTTCCACTTGGATGTCTGTATTTGCTGAAAATTTCGTGAAAATTAAAAGTGTATATTTCGTTTAAAATTTGAATTATTTCGATTAAGGTTGGCCTGCTGATTAAAAAAATCTACAGATGTGGCTAAAAATTATGCACCGTTTTGCCGGAAAATGGAAAAAACTGTAGATTTTTTAATTCGATTTTTCTTCTTTTCCGGCAAACTGGGGTTAAGCGAACAGAAAAAATCACATGCTTGCAATAAGCTGGACCAAGTGCATGTACCGAAACAATAAACAAAATTTTTTTTTTGGAAAATTTGGAAAAAATGTTCCAAGGGGGTACCCTTGGATTTTTATCGAATTTGGTTAATCGGCTATATTGGCGTCAATTTTGGTCCGAGAGTCAAGCGAATACACAGTTCCTACATAAAATTGGCTGCTTGTTCTTCTGCCATACTCAGAATTTTCCTACATCTAACGGTTCATGAGAAAAATTTCCACTTGGATGTCTGTATTTGTTGAAAATTTCGTGAAAATTAAAAGTGTATATTTTTTGTTAAATTCTAATTATTTTGATTAATGGTGGCCTGCTGATTAAAAAAATTTAAAGACGTTGCCAGAAATTATGCACCGTTTGGCCGGAAAATCGAAAAAACTGTAGATTATTGGATTTATATCAAATTTCGTTAATCGGTTATATTGGCGTCAATTTTGGTCCGAGAGTCAAGCGAATGAACATTTTCTACATAAAATTGGCCGCTCGGTCTTCTGCCATACTCAGAATTTTCCTACATCTAACTGATCTAACTGCTGATTAAAAAAATCTACACATGTGGCTAAAAATTATGCACCGTTTTGCCGGAAAATGGAAAAAACTGTAGATTTTTTAATTCGGTTTTTCCTCTTTTCCGGCAAACTGGTGTTAAGCGAACAGAAAAAATCACATGCTTGCAATAAGCTGGACCAAGTGCATGTACCGAAACAATAAACAAAATTTTTTTTTTGGAAAATTTGGAAAAAATGTTCCAAGGGGGTACCCTTGGATTTTTATCGAATTTGGTTAATCGGCTATATTGGCGTCAATTTTGGTCCGAGAGTCGAGCGAATGAACATTTTCTACATAAAATTGGCCGCTCGTTCTTCTGCCATACTCAGAATTTTCCTACATCTAACGGTTCGTGAGAAAAATTTCCACTTGGATGTCTGTATTTGCTGAAAATTTCGTGAAAATTAAAAGTGTATATTTCGTTTAAAATTTGAATTATTTCGATTAAAGTTGGCCTGCTGATTAAAAAATCTACACATGTGGCTAAAAATTATGCACCGTTTTGCCGGAAAATGGAAAAAACTGTAGATTTTTTAATTCGATTTTTCCTCTTTTCCGGCAAACTGGGGTTAAGCGAACAGAAAAAATCACATGCTTGCAATAAGCTGGACAAAGTGCATGTACCGAAACAATAAACAAAATTTTTTTTTTGGAAAATTTGGAAAAAATGTTCCAAGGGGGTACCCTTGGATTTTTATCGAATTTGGTTAATCGGCTATATTGGCGTCAATTTTGGTCCGGGAGTCAAGCGAATACACAGCTCCTACATAAAATTGGCTGCTTGTACTTCTGCCATACTCAGAATTTTCCTACATCTAACGGTTCATGAGAAAAATTTCCACTTGGATGTCTGTATTTGCTGAAAATTTCGTGAAAATTAAAAGTATATTTTTTTTTTAATTTTAATTATTTCGATTAAGGGTGGCCTGCTGATTAAAAAAATCTAAACACGTTGCCAGAAATTATGCACCGTTTAGCCGGAAAATCGAAAAAACTGTAGATTTTTTAATTCGATTTTTCCTCTTTTCCGGCAAACTGGGGTAAAGCGAACAGAAAAAATCACATGCTTGCAATAAGCTGGACAAAGTGCATGTACCGAAACAATAAACAAAATTTTTTTTTTGGAAAATTTGGATAAAATGTTCCAAGGGGGTACCCTTGGATTTTTATCGAATTTGGTTAATCGGCTATATTGGCGTCAATTTTGGTCCGAGAGTCAAGCGAATGAACATTTTCTACATCAAATTGGCCGCTCGTTCCTCTGCCATACTCAGAATTTTCCTACATCTAACTGATCTAACTGCTGATTAAAAAAATCTACACATGTGGCTAAAAATTATGCACCGTTTTGCCAGAAAATGGAAAAAACTGCAGATTTTGTAATTCGGTTTTTCCTCTTTTCCGGCAAACTGGGGTTAAGCGAACAGAAAAAATCACATGCTTGCAATAAGCTGGACCAAGTGCATGTACCGAAACAATAAACAAATTTTTTTTTTTGGAAAATTTGGAAAAAATGTTCCAAGGGGGTACCTTTGGATTTTTATCGAATTTGGTTAATCGGCTATATTGGCGTCAATTTTGGTCCGAGAGTCAAGCGAATGAACATTTTCTACATAAAATTGGCCGCTCGTTCTTCTACCATACTCAGAATTTTCCTACATCTAACTGATCTAACTGCTGATTTAAAAAATCTACACATGTGGCTAAAAATTATGCACTGTTTTGCCGCAAAATGGAAAAAACTGTAGATTTTTTAATTCGGTTTTTCTTTTTTTCCGGCAAACTGGGGTTAAGCGAACAGAAAAAATCACATGCTTGCAATAAGCTGGACCAAGTGCATGTACCGAAACAATAAACAAAATTTCTTTTTTTGGAAAATTTGGAAAAACTGTTCCAAGGTGGTACCCTTGGATTTTTATCGAATTTGGTTAATCGGCTATATTGGCGTCAATTTTGGTCAGAGCGTCAAGCCAATGAACATTTTATACATCAAATTAGCCGCTCGTTCTTCTGCCATACTCAGAATTTTCCTACATCTAACGGATCGTGAGAAAAATTTCCACTTGGATGTCTGTATTTGCTGAAAATTTCGTGAAAATTAAAAGTGTATATTTCGTTTAAAATTTGAATTATTTCGATTAAGGTTGGCCTGCTGATTAAAAAAATCTACACATGTGTCTAAAAATTATGCACCGTTTTGCCGGAAAATGGAAAAAACTGTAGATTTTTTAATTCGATTTTTCCTCTTTTCCGACAAACTGGGGTTAAGCGAACAGAAAAAATCACATGCTTGCAATAAGCTGGACAAAGTGCATGTACCGAAACAATAAACAAAATTTTTTTTTTTTTGGAAAATTTGGAAAAAATATTCCAAGGGGGTACCCTTGGATTTTTATCGAATTTGGATAATCGGCTATATTGGCGTCAATTTTGGTCCGAGAGTCAAGCAAATGAACATTTTCTACATAAAATTGGCCGCTCGTTCTTCTGCCATACTCAGAATTTTCCTACATCTAACGGTTCGTGAGAAAAATTTCCACTTGGATGTCTGTATTTGCTGAAAATTTCGTGAAAATTAAAAGTGTATATTTCGTTTAAAATTTGAATTATTTCGATTAAGGTTGGCCTGCTGATTAAAAAAATCTACACATGTGTCTAAAAATTATGCACCGTTTTGCCGGAAAATGGAAAAAACTGTAGATTTTTTAATTCGATTTTTCCTCTTTTCCGACAAACTGGGGTTAAGCGAACAGAAAAAATCACATGCTTGCAATAAGCTGGACAAAGTGCATGTACCGAAACAATAAACAAAATTTTTTTTTTTTTGGAAAATTTGGAAAAAATATTCCAAGGGGGTACCCTTGGATTTTTATCGAATTTGGATAATCGGCTATATTGGCGTCAATTTTGGTCCGAGAGTCAAGCAAATGAACATTTTCTACATAAAATTGGCCGCTCGTCCTTCTGCCATACTCAGAATTTTCCTACATCTAACGGATCGTGAGAAAAATTTCCACTTGGATGTCTGTATTTGCTGAAAATTTCGTGAAAATTAAAAGTGTATATTTCGTTTAAAATTTGAATTATTTCGATTAAGGTTGGCCTGCTGATTAAAAAAATCTACACATGTGTCTAAAAATTATGCACCGTTTTGCCGGAAAATCGAAAAAACTGTAGATTTTTTAATTCGATTTTTCCTCTTTTCCGGCAAACTGGGGTTAAGCGAACAGAAAAAAATCACATGCTTGCAATAAGCTGGACCAAGTGCATGTACCGAAACAATAAACAAATTTTTTTTTTGGAAAATTTGGAAAAAATGTTCCAAGGGGGTACCTTTGGATTTTTATCGAATTTGGTTAATCGGCTATATTGGCGTCAATTTTGGTCCGAGAGTCAAGCGAATGAACATTTTCTACATAAAATTGGCCGCTCGTTCTTCTGCCATACTCAGAATTTTCCTACATCTAACTGATCTAACTGCTGATTTAAAAAATCTACACATGTGGCTAAAAATTATGCACTGTTTTGCCGCAAAATGGAAAAAACTGTAGATTTTTTAATTCGGTTTTTCTTTTTTTCCGGCAAACTGGGGTTAAGCGAACAGAAAAAATCACATGCTTGCAATAAGCTGGACCAAGTGCATGTACCGAAACAATAAACAAAATTTCTTTTTTTGGAAAATTTGGAAAAACTGTTCCAAGGTGGTACCCTTGGATTTTTATCGAATTTGGTTAATCGGCTATATTGGCGTCAATTTTGGTCAGAGCGTCAAGCGAATGAACATTTTATACATCAAATTAGCCGCTCGTTCTTCTGCCATACTCAGAATTTTCCTACATCTAACGGATCGTGAGAAAAATTTCCACTTGGATGTCTGTATTTGCTGAAAATTTCGTGAAAATTAAAAGTGTATATTTCGTTTAAAATTTGAATTATTTCGATTAAGGTTGGCCTGCTGATTAAAAAAATCTACACATGTGTCTAAAAATTATGCACCGTTTTGCCGGAAAATGGAAAAAACTGTAGATTTTTTAATTCGATTTTTCCTCTTTTCCGACAAACTGGGGTTAAGCGAACAGAAAAAATCACATGCTTGCAATAAGCTGGACAAAGTGCATGTACCGAAACAATAAACAAAATTTTTTTTTTTTTGGAAAATTTGGAAAAAATATTCCAAGGGGGTACCCTTGGATTTTTATCGAATTTGGATAATCGGCTATATTGGCGTCAATTTTGGTCCGAGAGTCAAGCAAATGAACATTTTCTACATAAAATTGGCCGCTCGTTCTTCTGCCATACTCAGAATTTTCCTACATCTAACGGTTCGTGAGAAAAATTTCCACTTGGATGTCTGTATTTGCTGAAAATTTCGTGAAAATTAAAAGTGTATATTTCGTTTAAAATTTGAATTATTTTGATTAAGGTTGGCCTGCTGATTAAAAAAATCTACACATGTGTCTAAAAATTATGCACCGTTTTGCCGGAAAATGGAAAAAACTGTAGATTTTTTAATTCGATTTTTCCTCTTTTCCGACAAACTGGGGTTAAGCGAACAGAAAAAATCACATGCTTGCAATAAGCTGGACAAAGTGCATGTACCGAAACAATAAACAAAATTTTTTTTTTTTTGGAAAATTTGGAAAAAATATTCCAAGGGGGTACCCTTGGATTTTTATCGAATTTGGATAATCGGCTATATTGGCGTCAATTTTGGTCCGAGAGTCAAGCAAATGAACATTTTCTACATAAAATTGGCCGCTCGTCCTTCTGCCATACTCAGAATTTTCCTACATCTAACGGATCGTGAGAAAAATTTCCACTTGGATGTCTGTATTTGCTGAAAATTTCGTGAAAATTAAAAGTGTATATTTCGTTTAAAATTTGAATTATTTCGATTAAGGTTGGCCTGCTGATTAAAAAAATCTACACATGTGTCTAAAAATTATGCACCGTTTTGCCGGAAAATCGAAAAAACTGTAGATTTTTTAATTCGATTTTTCCTCTTTTCCGGCAAACTGGGGTTAAGCGAACAGAAAAAAATCACATGCTTGCAATAAGCTGGACCAAGTGCATGTACCGAAACAATAAACAAAATTTTTTTTTTTATAAAATTTGGAAAAAATGTTCCAAGGGGGTACCCTTGGATTTTTATCGAATTTGGTTAATCGGCTATATTGGCGTCAATTTTGGTCCGAGAGTCAAGCGAATACACAGTTCCTACATAAAATTGGCTGCTTGTTCTTCTGCCATACTCAGAATTTTCCTACATCTAACGGTTCATGAGAAAAATTTCCACTTGGATGTCTGTATTTGCTGAAAATTTCGTGAAAATTAAAAGTGTATATTTTTTTTTTAATTTTAATTATTTCGATTAAGGGTGGCCTGCTTATTAAAAAAATCTAAACACGTTGCCAGAAATTATGCACCGTTTGGCCAGAAAATCGAAAAAACTGTAGATTTTTTAATTCGATTTTTCCTCTTTTCCGGCAAACTGGGGTTAAGCAAACAGAAAAAATCACATGCTTGCAATAAGCTGGACAAAGTGCATGTACTGAAACAATAAACAAAATTTTTTTTTTTTTGGAAAATTTGGAAAAAATGTTCCAAGGGGGTACCCTTGGATTTTTATCGAATTTGGTTAATCGGCTATATTGGCGTCAATTTTGGTCCGAGAGTCAAGCGAATGAACATTTTCTACATAAAATTGGCCGCTCGTTCTTCTGCCATACTCAGAATTTTCCTACATCTAACTGATCTAACTGCTGATTAAAAAAATCTACACATGTGGCTAAAAATTATGCACCGTTTTGCCGGAAAATGGAAAAAACTGTAGATTTTTTAATTCGGTTTTTCCTCTTTTCCGGCAAACTGGTGTTAAGCGAACAGAAAAAATCACATGCTTGCAATAAGCTGGACCAAGTGCATGTACCGAAACAATAAACAAAATTTTTTTTTTGGAAAATTTGGAAAAAATGTTCCAAGGGGGTACCCTTGGATTTTTATCGAATTTGGTTAATCGGCTATATTGGCGTCAATTTTGGTCCGAGAGTCGAGCGAATGAACATTTTCTACATAAAATTGGCCGCTCGTTCTTCTGCCATACTCAGAATTTTTCTACATCTAACGGTTCGTGAGAAAAATTTCCACTTGGATGTCTGTATTTGCTGAAAATTTCGTGAAAATTAAAAGTGTATATTTCGTTTAAAATTTGAATTATTTCGATTAAGGTTGGCCTGCTGATTAAAAAAATCTACAGATGTGGCTAAAAATTATGCACCGTTTTGCCGGAAAATGGAAAAAACTGTAGATTTTTTAATTCGATTTTTCTTCTTTTCCGGCAAACTGGGGTTAAGCGAACAGAAAAAATCACATGCTTGCAATAAGCTGGACCAAGTGCATGTACCGAAACAATAAACAAAATTTTTTTTTTGGAAAATTTGGAAAAAATGTTCCAAGGGGGTACCCTTGGATTTTTATCGAATTTGGTTAATCGGCTATATTGGCGTCAATTTTGGTCCGAGAGTCAAGCGAATACACAGTTCCTACATAAAATTGGCTGCTTGTTCTTCTGCCATACTCAGAATTTTCCTACATCTAACGGTTCATGAGAAAAATTTCCACTTGGATGTCTGTATTTGTTGAAAATTTCGTGAAAATTAAAAGTGTATATTTTTTGTTAAATTCTAATTATTTTGATTAATGGTGGCCTGCTGATTAAAAAAATTTAAAGACGTTGCCAGAAATTATGCACCGTTTGGCCGGAAAATCGAAAAAACTGTAGATTATTGGATTTATATCAAATTTCGTTAATCGGTTATATTGGCGTCAATTTTGGTCCGAGAGTCAAGCGAATGAACATTTTCTACATAAAATTGGCCGCTCGGTCTTCTGCCATACTCAGAATTTTCCTACATCTAACTGATCTAACTGCTGATTAAAAAAATCTACACATGTGGCTAAAAATTATGCACCGTTTTGCCGGAAAATGGAAAAAACTGTAGATTTTTTAATTCGGTTTTTCCTCTTTTCCGGCAAACTGGTGTTAAGCGAACAGAAAAAATCACATGCTTGCAATAAGCTGGACCAAGTGCATGTACCGAAACAATAAACAAAATTTTTTTTTTGGAAAATTTGGAAAAAATGTTCCAAGGGGGTACCCTTGGATTTTTATCGAATTTGGTTAATCGGCTATATTGGCGTCAATTTTGGTCCGAGAGTCGAGCGAATGAACATTTTCTACATAAAATTGGCCGCTCGTTCTTCTGCCATACTCAGAATTTTCCTACATCTAACGGTTCGTGAGAAAAATTTCCACTTGGATGTCTGTATTTGCTGAAAATTTCGTGAAAATTAAAAGTGTATATTTCGTTTAAAATTTGAATTATTTCGATTAAAGTTGGCCTGCTGATTAAAAAATCTACACATGTGGCTAAAAATTATGCACCGTTTTGCCGGAAAATGGAAAAAACTGTAGATTTTTTAATTCGATTTTTCCTCTTTTCCGGCAAACTGGGGTTAAGCGAACAGAAAAAATCACATGCTTGCAATAAGCTGGACAAAGTGCATGTACCGAAACAATAAACAAAATTTTTTTTTTGGAAAATTTGGAAAAAATGTTCCAAGGGGGTACCCTTGGATTTTTATCGAATTTGGTTAATCGGCTATATTGGCGTCAATTTTGGTCCGGGAGTCAAGCGAATACACAGCTCCTACATAAAATTGGCTGCTTGTACTTCTGCCATACTCAGAATTTTCCTACATCTAACGATTCATGAGAAAAATTTCCACTTGGATGTCTGTATTTGCTGAAAATTTCGTGAAAATTAAAAGTATATTTTTTTTTTAATTTTAATTATTTCGATTAAGGGTGGCCTGCTGATTAAAAAAATCTAAACACGTTGCCAGAAATTATGCACCGTTTAGCCGGAAAATCGAAAAAACTGTAGATTTTTTAATTCGATTTTTCCTCTTTTCCGGCAAACTGGGGTAAAGCGAACAGAAAAAATCACATGCTTGCAATAAGCTGGACAAAGTGCATGTACCGAAACAATAAACAAAATTTTTTTTTTTTGGAAAATTTGGATAAAATGTTCCAAGGGGGTACCCTTGGATTTTTATCGAATTTGGTTAATCGGCTATATTGGCGTCAATTTTGGTCCGAGAGTCAAGCGAATGAACATTTTCTACATCAAATTGGCCGCTCGTTCCTCTGCCATACTCAGAATTTTCCTACATCTAACTGATCTAACTGCTGATTAAAAAAATCTACACATGTGGCTAAAAATTATGCACCGTTTTGCCAGAAAATGGAAAAAACTGCAGATTTTGTAATTCGGTTTTTCCTCTTTTCCGGCAAACTGGGGTTAAGCGAACAGAAAAAATCACATGCTTGCAATAAGCTGGACCAAGTGCATGTACCGAAACAATAAACAAATTTTTTTTTTTGGAAAATTTGGAAAAAATGTTCCAAGGGGGTACCTTTGGATTTTTATCGAATTTGGTTAATCGGCTATATTGGCGTCAATTTTGGTCCGAGAGTCAAGCGAATGAACATTTTCTACATAAAATTGGCCGCTCGTTCTTCTGCCATACTCAGAATTTTCCTACATCTAACTGATCTAACTGCTGATTTAAAAAATCTACACATGTGGCTAAAAATTATGCACTGTTTTGCCGCAAAATGGAAAAAACTGTAGATTTTTTAATTCGGTTTTTCTTTTTTTCCGGCAAACTGGGGTTAAGCGAACAGAAAAAATCACATGCTTGTAATAAGCTGGACCAAGTGCATGTACCGAAACAATAAACAAAATTTCTTTTTTTGGAAAATTTGGAAAAACTGTTCCAAGGTGGTACCCTTGGATTTTTATCGAATTTGGTTAATCGGCTATATTGGCGTCAATTTTGGTCAGAGCGTCAAGCGAATGAACATTTTATACATCAAATTAGCCGCTCGTTCTTCTGCCATACTCAGAATTTTCCTACATCTAACGGATCGTGAGAAAAATTTCCACTTGGATGTCTGTATTTGCTGAAAATTTCGTGAAAATTAAAAGTGTATATTTCGTTTAAAATTTGAATTATTTCGATTAAGGTTGGCCTGCTGATTAAAAAAATCTACACATGTGTCTAAAAATTATGCACCGTTTTGCCGGAAAATGGAAAAAACTGTAGATTTTTTAATTCGATTTTTCCTCTTTTCCGACAAACTGGGGTTAAGCGAACAGAAAAAATCACATGCTTGCAATAAGCTGGACAAAGTGCATGTACCGAAACAATAAACAAAATTTTTTTTTTTTTGGAAAATTTGGAAAAAATATTCCAAGGGGGTACCCTTGGATTTTTATCGAATTTGGATAATCGGCTATATTGGCGTCAATTTTGGTCCGAGAGTCAAGCAAATGAACATTTTCTACATAAAATTGGCCGCTCGTTCTTCTGCCATACTCAGAATTTTCCTACATCTAACGGTTCGTGAGAAAAATTTCCACTTGGATGTCTGTATTTGCTGAAAATTTCGTGAAAATTAAAAGTGTATATTTCGTTTAAAATTTGAATTATTTCGATTAAGGTTGGCCTGCTGATTAAAAAAATCTACACATGTGTCTAAAAATTATGCACCGTTTTGCCGGAAAATGGAAAAAACTGTAGATTTTTTAATTCGATTTTTCCTCTTTTCCGACAAACTGGGGTTAAGCGAACAGAAAAAATCACATGCTTGCAATAAGCTGGACAAAGTGCATGTACCGAAACAATAAACAAAATTTTTTTTTTTTTGGAAAATTTGGAAAAAATATTCCAAGGGGGTACCCTTGGATTTTTATCGAATTTGGATAATCGGCTATATTGGCGTCAATTTTGGTCCGAGAGTCAAGCAAATGAACATTTTCTACATAAAATTGGCCGCTCGTCCTTCTGCCATACTCAGAATTTTCCTACATCTAACGGATCGTGAGAAAAATTTCCACTTGGATGTCTGTATTTGCTGAAAATTTCGTGAAAATTAAAAGTGTATATTTCGTTTAAAATTTGAATTATTTCGATTAAGGTTGGCCTGCTGATTAAAAAAATCTACACATGTGTCTAAAAATTATGCACCGTTTTGCCGGAAAATCGAAAAAACTGTAGATTTTTTAATTCGATTTTTCCTCTTTTCCGGCAAACTGGGGTTAAGCGAACAGAAAAAAATCACATGCTTGCAATAAGCTGGACCAAGTGCATGTACCGAAACAATAAACAAATTTTTTTTTTTGGAAAATTTGGAAAAAATGTTCCAAGGGGGTACCTTTGGATTTTTATCGAATTTGGTTAATCGGCTATATTGGCGTCAATTTTGGTCCGAGAGTCAAGCGAATGAACATTTTCTACATAAAATTGGCCGCTCGTTCTTCTGCCATACTCAGAATTTTCCTACATCTAACTGATCTAACTGCTGATTTAAAAAATCTACACATGTGGCTAAAAATTATGCACTGTTTTGCCGCAAAATGGAAAAAACTGTAGATTTTTTAATTCGGTTTTTCTTTTTTTCCGGCAAACTGGGGTTAAGCGAACAGAAAAAATCACATGCTTGCAATAAGCTGGACCAAGTGCATGTACCGAAACAATAAACAAAATTTCTTTTTTTGGAAAATTTGGAAAAACTGTTCCAAGGTGGTACCCTTGGATTTTTATCGAATTTGGTTAATCGGCTATATTGGCGTCAATTTTGGTCAGAGCGTCAAGCGAATGAACATTTTATACATCAAATTAGCCGCTCGTTCTTCTGCCATACTCAGAATTTTCCTACATCTAACGGATCGTGAGAAAAATTTCCACTTGGATGTCTGTATTTGCTGAAAATTTCGTGAAAATTAAAAGTGTATATTTCGTTTAAAATTTGAATTATTTCGATTAAGGTTGGCCTGCTGATTAAAAAAATCTACACATGTGTCTAAAAATTATGCACCGTTTTGCCGGAAAATGGAAAAAACTGTAGATTTTTTAATTCGATTTTTCCTCTTTTCCGACAAACTGGGGTTAAGCGAACAGAAAAAATCACATGCTTGCAATAAGCTGGACAAAGTGCATGTACCGAAACAATAAACAAAATTTTTTTTTTTTTGGAAAATTTGGAAAAAATATTCCAAGGGGGTACCCTTGGATTTTTATCGAATTTGGATAATCGGCTATATTGGCGTCAATTTTGGTCCGAGAGTCAAGCAAATGAACATTTTCTACATAAAATTGGCCGCTCGTTCTTCTGCCATACTCAGAATTTTCCTACATCTAACGGTTCGTGAGAAAAATTTCCACTTGGATGTCTGTATTTGCTGAAAATTTCGTGAAAATTAAAAGTGTATATTTCGTTTAAAATTTGAATTATTTCGATTAAGGTTGGCCTGCTGATTAAAAAAATCTACACATGTGTCTAAAAATTATGCACCGTTTTGCCGGAAAATGGAAAAAACTGTAGATTTTTTAATTCGATTTTTCCTCTTTTCCGACAAACTGGGGTTAAGCGAACAGAAAAAATCACATGCTTGCAATAAGCTGGACAAAGTGCATGTACCGAAACAATAAACAAAATTTTTTTTTTTTTGGAAAATTTGGAAAAAATATTCCAAGGGGGTACCCTTGGATTTTTATCGAATTTGGATAATCGGCTATATTGGCGTCAATTTTGGTCCGAGAGTCAAGCAAATGAACATTTTCTACATAAAATTGGCCGCTCGTCCTTCTGCCATACTCAGAATTTTCCTACATCTAACGGATCGTGAGAAAAATTTCCACTTGGATGTCTGTATTTGCTGAAAATTTCGTGAAAATTAAAAGTGTATATTTCGTTTAAAATTTGAATTATTTCGATTAAGGTTGGCCTGCTGATTAAAAAAATCTACACATGTGTCTAAAAATTATGCACCGTTTTGCCGGAAAATCGAAAAAACTGTAGATTTTTTAATTCGATTTTTCCTCTTTTCCGGCAAACTGGGGTTAAGCGAACAGAAAAAAATCACATGCTTGCAATAAGCTGGACCAAGTGCATGTACCGAAACAATAAACAAAATTTTTTTTTTTATAAAATTTGGAAAAAATGTTCCAAGGGGGTACCCTTGGATTTTTATCGAATTTGGTTAATCGGCTATATTGGCGTCAATTTTGGTCCGAGAGTCAAGCGAATACACAGTTCCTACATAAAATTGGCTGCTTGTTCTTCTGCCATACTCAGAATTTTTCTACATCTAACGGTTCATGAGAAAAATTTCCACTTGGATGTCTGTATTTGCTGAAAATTTCGTGAAAATTAAAAGTGTATATTTTTTTTTTATTTTAATTATTTCGATTAAGGGTGGCCTGCTTATTAAAAAAATCTAAACACGTTGCCAGAAATTATGCACCGTTTGGCCAGAAAATCGAAAAAACTGTAGATTTTTTAATTCGATTTTTCCTCTTTTCCGACAAACTGGGGTTAAGCGAACAGAAAAAATCACATGCTTGCAATAAGCTGGACAAAGTGCATGTACCGAAACAATAAACAAAATTTTTTTTTTTTGGAAAATTTGGAAAAAATATTCCAAGGGGGTACCCTTGGATTTTTATCGAATTTGGATAATCGGCTATATTGGCGTCAATTTTGGTCCGAGAGTCAAGCAAATGAACATTTTCTACATAAAATTGGCCGCTCGTCCTTCTGCCATACTCAGAATTTTCCTACATCTAACGGATCGTGAGAAAAATTTCCACTTGGATGTCTGTATTTGCTGAAAATTTCGTGAAAATTAAAAGTGTATATTTCGTTTAAAATTTGAATTATTTCGATTAAGGTTGGCCTGCTGATTAAAAAAATCTACACATGTGTCTAAAAATTATGCACCGTTTTGCCGGAAAATCGAAAAAACTGTAGATTTTTTAATTCGATTTTTCCTCTTTTCCGGCAAACTGGGGTTAAGCAAACAGAAAAAATCACATGCTTGCAATAAGCTGGACAAAGTGCATGTACTGAAACAATAAACAAAATTTTTTTTTTTTGGAAAATTTGGAAAAAATGTTCCAAGGGGGTACCCTTGGATTTTTATCGAATTTGGTTAATCGGCTATATTGGCGTCAATTTTGGTCCGAGAGTCAAGCGAATGAACATTTTCTACATAAAATTGGCCGCTCGTTCTTCTGCCATACTCAGAATTTTCCTACATCTAACTGATCTAACTGCTGATTAAAAAAATCTACACATGTGGCTAAAAATTATGCACCGTTTTGCCGGAAAATGGAAAAAACTGTAGATTTTTTAATTCGGTTTTTCCTCTTTTCCGGCAAACTGGTGTTAAGCGAACAGAAAAAATCACATGCTTGCAATAAGCTGGACCAAGTGCATGTACCGAAACAATAAACAAAATTTTTTTTTTTTGGAAAATTTGGAAAAAATGTTCCAAGGGGGTACCCTTGGATTTTTATCGAATTTGGTTAATCGGCTATATTGGCGTCAATTTTGGTCCGAGAGTCAAGCGAATGAACATTTTCTACATAAAATTGGCCGCTCGTTCTTCTGCCATACTTAGAATTTTCCTACATCTAACGGTTCGTGAGAAAAATTTCCACTTGGATGTCTGTATTTGCTGAAAATTTCGTGAAGATTAAAAATGTATATTTCGTTTAAAATTTGAATTATTTCGATTAAGGTTGGCCTGCTGATTAAAAAAATCTACACATGTGGCTAAAAATTATGCACCGTTTTGACGGAAAATGGAAAAAACTGTAGATTTTTAAATTCGATTTTTCCTCTTTTCCGACAAACTGGGGTTAAGCGAACAGAAAAAATCACATGCTTGCAATAAGCTGGACCAAGTGCATGTACCGAAACAATAAACAAAATTTTTTTTTTTGGAAAATTTGGAAAAAATGTTCCAAGGGGTTACCCTTGGATTTTTATCGAATTTGGTTAATCGGCTATATTGGCGTCAATTTTGGTCCGAGAGTCAAGCAAATGAACATTTTCTACATAAAATTGGCCGCTCGTTCTTCTGCCATACTTAGAATTTTCCTACATCTAACGGTTCGTGAGAAAAATTTCCACTTGGATGTCTGTATTTGCTGAAAATTTCGTGAAAATTAAAAGTGTATATTTCGTTTAAAATTTGAATTATTTCGATTAAGGTTGGCCTACTGATTAAAAAAATCTACACATGTGGCCAAAAATTATGCACCGTTTTGCCGGAAAATGGAAAAAACTGTAGATTTTTTAATTCGATTTTTCCTCTTTTCCGGCAAACTGGGGTTAAGCGAACAGAAAAAATCACATGCTTGCAATAAGCTGGACAAAGTGCATGTACCGAAACAATAAACAAAATTTTTTTTTTTTGGAAAATTTGGAAAAAATGTTCCAAGGGGGTACCCTTGGATTTTTATCGAATTTGGTTAATCGGCTATATTAGCGTCAATTTTGGTCCGAGACTCAAGCAAATACACAGTTCCTACATAAAATTGGCTGCTCGTTCTTCTGCTATACTCAGAATTTTCCTACATCTAACGGTTCGTGAGAAAAATTTCCACTTGGATGTCTGTATTTGCTGAAAATTTCGTGAAAATTAAAAGTGTATATATTTTTTTAAATTTTAATTATTTCGATTAATGGTGGCCTGCTGATTAAAAAAATCTAAACAAGTTGCCAGAAATTATGCACCGTTTGGCCGGAAAATCGAAAAAACTGTAGATTATTGGATTTTTATCAAATTTCGTTAATCGGCTATATTGGCGTCAATCTTGGTCCGAGAGTCAAGCGAATGAACATTTTCTACATAAAATTGGCCGCTCGTTCTTCTGTCATACTCAGAATTGTCCTACATCTAACGGTTCGTGAGAAAAATTTCCACTTGAATGTCTGTATTTGCTAAAAATTTCGTGAAAATTAAAAGTGTATATTTCGTTTAAAATTTGAATTATTTTGATTAACGGTGGCCTGCTGATTAAAAAAAATCTACACATGTGGCTAAAAATTATGCACCGTTTTGCCGGAAAATGGAAAAAACTGTAGATTTTTTAATTCGATTTTTCTCCTTTTCCGGCAAACTGGGGTTAAGCGAACAGAAAAAATCACATGCTTGCAATAAGCTGGACCAAGTGCATGTACCGAAACAATAAACAAAATTTTTTTTTTGGAAAATTTGGAAAAAATGTTCCAAGGGGGTACCCTTGGATTTTTTATCGAATTTGGTTAATCGGCTATATTAGCGTCAATTTTGGTCCGAGAGTCAAGCGAATACACAGTTAATGCATAAAATTGGCCGCTTGTTCTTCTGCCATACTCAGAATTTTCCTACATCTAACGGTTCATGAGAAAAATTTCCACTTGGATGTCTGTATTTGCTGAAAATTTCGTGAAAATTAAAAGCGTATATTTCGTTTAAAATTTGAATTATTTCGATTAAGGTTGGCCTGCTGATTAAAAAAATCTACACATGTGGCTAAAAATTATGCAGCGTTTTGCCGGAAAATGGAAAAAACCGTAGATTTTTTAATTCGATTTTTCCTCTTTTCGGCAAACTGGGGGTTAAGCGAACAGAAAAAATCACATGCTTGCAATAAGCTGGACAAAGTGCATGTACCGAAACAATAAACAAAATTTTTTTTTTTTTTGGAAAATTTGGAAAAAATGTTCCAAGGGGGTACCCTTGGATTTTTATCGAATTTGGTTAATCGGCTATATTGGCGTCAATTTTGGTCCGAGAGTCAAGCGAATGAACATTTTCTACATAAAATTGGCCGCTCGTTCTTCTGCCATACTCAGAATTTTCCTACATCTAACGGTTCGTGAGAAAAATTTCCACTTGGATGTCTGTATTTGCTGAAAATTTCGTGAAAATTAAAAGTGTATATTTCGTTTAAAATTTGAATTATTTCGATTAAGGTTGGCCTGTTGATTAAAAAAATCTACACATGTGGCTAAAAATTATGCACCGTTTTGCCGGAAAATGGAAAAAACTGTAGTTTTTTTAATTCGATTTTTCCTCTTTTCCGGCAAACTGGGGTTAAGCGAACAGAAAAAAAGCACATGCTTGCAATAAACTGGACAAAGTGCATGTACCGAAACAATAAACAAAATTTTTTTTTTTTGGAAAATTTGGAAAAAATGTTCCAAGGGGGTACCCTTGGATTTTTATCGAATTTGGTTAATCGGCTATATTGGAGTCAATTTTGGTCCGAGAGTCAAGCGAATGAACATTTTCTACATAAAATTGGCCGCTCGTTCTTCTGCCATACTCAGAATTTTCCTACATCTAACGGTTCGTGAGAAAAATTTCCACTTGGATGTCTGTATTTGCTGAAAATTTCGTGAAAATTAAAAGTGTATATTTCGTTTAATATTATATATTTATATAATATATTTATTTCGATTAAGGTTGGCCTGCTGATTAAAAAAATCTACACATGTGGCTAAAAATTATGCACCGTTTTGTCGGAAAAAGGAAAAACTGTAGATTTTTTAATTCGATTTTTCCTCTTTTCCGGCAAACTGGGGTTAAGCGAACAGAAAAAATCACATGCTTGCAATAAGCTGGACCAAGTGCATGTACCGAAACAATAAACGAAATTTTTTTTTTTGGAAAATTTGGAAAAAATGTTCCAAGGGGGTACCCTTGGATTTTTATCGAATTTGGTTAATCGGCTATATTGGCGTCAATTTGGTCCGAGAGTCGAGCGAATGAACATTTTCTACATAAAATTGGCCGCTCGTTCTTCTGCCATACTCAGAATTTTGCTACATCTAACGGTTCGTGAGAAAAATTTCCACTTGGATGTCTGTATTTGCTGAAAATTTCGTGAAAATTAAAAGTGTATATTTCGTTTAAAATTTGAATTATTTCGATTAAGGTTGGCCTGCTGATTAAAAAAATCTACACATGTGGCTAAAAATTATGCACCGTTTTGCCGAAAATGGAAAAAACTGTAGATTTTTTAATTCGATTTTTCCTCTTTTCCGGCAAACTGGGGTTAAGCGAACAGAAAAAATCACATGCTTGCAATAAGCTGGAAAAAGTGCATGTACCGAAACAGTAAACAAAATTTTTTTTTTTGGAAAATTTGGAAAAATTTTCCAAGGGGGTACCCTTGGATTTCTATCGAATTTGGTTAATCGGCTATATTGGCGTCAATTTTGGTCCGAGAGTCAAGCGAATGAACATTTTCTACATAAAATTGGCCGCTCGTTCTTCTGCCATACTCAGAATTTTCCTACATCTAACGGTTCGTGAGAAAAATTTCCACTTGGATGTCTGTATTTGCTGAAAATTTCGTAAAAATTAAAAGTGTATATTTCGTTTAAGATTTGAATTATTTCGATTAAGCTTGGCCTGCTGATTAAAAAAAATCTACACATGTGGCTAAAAATTATGCACCGTTTTGTCGGAAAATGGAAAAAACTGTAGATTTTTTAATTCGATTTTTCCTCTTTTCCGGCAAACTGGGGTTAAGCGAACAGAAAAAATCACATGCTTGCAATAAGCTGGACCAAGTGCATGTACCGAAACAATAAACAAAATTTTTTTTTTTTGGAAAATTTGGAAAAAATGTTCCAAGGGGGTACCCTTGGATTTTTATCGAATTTGGTTAATCGGCTATATTGGCGTCAATTTGGTCCGAGAGTCAAGCGAATAAACATTTTCTACATAAAATTGGCCGCTCGTTCTTCTGCCATACTCAGATTTTCCTACATCTAACGGTTCGTGAGAAAAATTTCCACTTGGATGTCTGTATTTGCTGAAAATTTCGTGAAAATTAAAAGTGTATATTTCGTTTAAAATTTGAATTATTTCGATTAAGGTTGGCCTGCTGATTAAAAAATCTACACATGTGGCTAAAAATTATGCACCGTTTTGCCGGAAAATGGAAAAAACTGTAGATTTTTAATTCGATTTTTCCTCTTTTCCGGTAAACTGGGGTTAAGCGAACAGAAAAAATCACATGCTTGCAATAAGCTGGACAAAGTGCATGTACCGAAACAATAAACAAAATTTTTTTTTGGAAAATTTGGAAAAAATGTTCCAAGGGGGTACCCTTGGATTTTTATCGAATTTGGTTAATCGGCTATATTGGCGTCAATTTTGGTCCGGGAGTCAAGCGAATACACAGTTCCTACATAAAATTGGCTGCTTGTTCTTCTGCCATACTCAGAATTTTCCTACATCTAACGGTTCATGAGAAAAATTTCCACTTGGATGTCTGTATTTGCTGAAAATTTCGTGAAAATTAAAAGTGTATATTTTTTTTTTAATTTTAATTATTTCGATTAAGGGTGGCCTGCTGATTAAAAAAATCTAAACACGTTGCCAGAAATTATGCACCGTTTTGGCCGGAAAATCGAAAAACCTGTAGATTTTTTAATTCGATTTTTTCCTCTTTTCCGGCAAACTGGGGTTAAGCGAACAGAAAAAATCACATGCTTGCAATAAGCTGGACAAAGTGCATGTACCGAAACAATAAACAAAATTTTTTTTTTTTGGAAAATTTGGAAAAAATGTTCCAAGGGGGTACCCTTGGATTTTTATCTAATTTGGTTAATCGGCTATATTGGCGTCAATTTTGGTCCGAGAGTCAAGCGAATGAACATTTTCTACATCAAATTGGCCGCTCGTTCTTCTGCCATACTCAGAATTTTCCTACATCTAACTGATCTAACTGCTGATTAAAAAAATCTACACATGTGGCTAAAAATTATGCACCGTTTTGCCAGAAAATGGAAAAAACTGCAGATTTTGTAATTCGGTTTTTCCTCTTTTCCGGCAAACTGGGGTTAAGCGAACAGAAAAATCACATGCTTGCAATAAGCTGGACCAAGTGCATGTACCGAAACAATAAACAAATTTTTTTTTTTTGGAAAATTTGAAAAAATGTTCCAAGGGGGTACCTTTGGATTTTTATCGATTTGGTTAATCGGCTATATTGGCGTCAATTTTGGTCCGAGAGTCAAGCGAATGAACATTTTCTACATAAAATTTGCCGCTCGTTCTTCTGCCATACTCAGAATTTTCCTACATCTAACTGATCTAACTGCTGATTTAAAAAATCTACACATGTGGCTAAAAATTATGCACTGTTTTGCCGCAAAATGGAAAAAACTGTAGATTTTTTAATTCGGTTGTTCCTCTTTTCCGGTAAACTGGGGTTAAGCGAACAGAAAAAATCACATGCTTGCAATAAGCTGGACCAAGTGCATGTACCGAAACATTAAACAAAATTTCTTTTTTTGGAAAATTTTGGAAAAACTGTTCCAAGGGGGTACCCTTGGATTTTTATCGAATTTGGTTAATCGGCTATATTGGCGTCAATTTGGTCCGAGAGTCAAGAGAATGAACATTTTATACATAAAATTGGCCGCTCGTTCTTCTGCCATACTCAGAATTTTCCTACATCTAACGGATCGTGAGAAAAATTTCCACTTGGATGTCTGTATTTGCTGAAAATTTCGTGAAAATTAAAAGTGTATATTTCGTTTAAAATTTGAATTATTTCGATTAAGGTTGGCCTGCTGATTAAAAAAATCTACACATGTGGCTAAAAATTATGCACCGTTTTGTCGGAAAATGGAAAAAACTATAGATTTTTTAATTCGATTTTTCCTCTTTTCCGGCAAACTGGGGTTAAGCGAACAGAAAAAAATCACATGCTTGCAATAAGCTGGACCAAGTGCATGTACCGAAACAATAAACAAAATTTTTTTTTTTGGAAAATTTGGAAAAAATGTTCCAAGGGGGTACCCTTGGATTTTATCGAATTTGGTTAATCGGCTATATTGGCGTCAATTTTGGTCCGAGAGTCAAGCGAATACACAGTTCCTACATAAAATTGGCTGCTTGTTCTTCTGCCATACTCAGAATTTTCCTACATCTAACGGTTCATGAGAAAAATTTCCACTTGGATGTCTGTATTTGCTGAAAATTTCGTGAAAATTAAAAGTGTATATTTTTTTTTTAATTTTAATTATTTCGATTAAGGGTGGCCTGCTGATTAATAAAATCTAAACACGTTGCCAGAAATTATGCACCGTTTGGCCAGAAAATCGAAAAAACTGTAGATTTTTTAATTCGATTTTTCCTCTTTTCCGGCAAACTGGGGTTAAGCGAACAGAAAAAATCACATGCTTGCAATAAGCTGGACAAAGTGCATGTACTGAAACAATAAACAAAATTTTTTTTTTTTGGAAAATTTGGAAAAAATGTTCCAAGGGGGTACCCTTGGATTTTTATCGAATTTGGTTAATCGGCTATATTGGCGTCAATTTTGGTCCGAGAGTCAAGCGAATGAACATTTTCTACATAAAATTGGCCGCTCGTTCTTCTGCCATACTCAGAATTTTCCTACATCTAACGGTTCGTGAGAAAAATTTCCACTTGGATGTCTGTATTTGCTGAAAATTTCGTGAAAATTAAAAGTGTATATTTCGTTTAAAATTTGAATTATTTCGATTAAGGTTGGCCTGTTGATTAAAAAAAATCTACACATGTGGCTAAAAATTATGCACCGTTTTGCTGGAAATGGAAAAAACTGTAGTTTTTTTAATTCGATTTTTCCTCTTTTCCGGCAAACTGGGGTTAAGCGAACAGAAAAAAGCACATGCTTGCAATAAGCTGGACAAAGTGCATGTACCGAAACAATAAACAAAATTTTTTTTTTTTGGAAAATTTGGAAAAAATGTTCCAAGGGGGTACCCTTGGATTTTTATCGAATTTGGTTAATCGGCTATATTGGAGTCAATTTTGGTCCGAGAGTCAAGCGAATGAACATTTTCTACATAAAATTGGCCGCTCGTTCTTCTGCCATACTCAGAATTTTCCTACATCTAACGGTTCGTGAGAAAATTTCCACTTGGATGTCTGTATTTGCTGAAATTTCGTGAAAATTAAAAGTGTATATTTCGTTTAAAATTTGAATTATTTCAATTAAGGTTGGCCTGTTGATTAAAAAAATCTACACATGTGGCTAAAAATTATGCACCGTTTTGCCGGAAAATGGAAAAAACTGTAGTTTTTTTAATTCGATTTTTTCCTCTTTTCCGGCAAACTGGGGTTAAGCGAACAGAAAAAAGCACATGCTTGCAATAAGCTGGACAAAGTGCATGTACCGAAACAATAAACAAAATTATTTTTTTTTTTGGAAAATTTGGAAAAAATGTTCCAAGGGGGTACCCTTGGATTTTTATCGAATTTGGTTAATCGGCTATATTGGAGTCAATTTTGGTCCGAGAGTCAAGCGAATGAACATTTTCTACATAAAATTGGCCGCTCGTTCTTCTGCCATACTCAGAATTTTCCTACATCTAACGGTTCGTGAGAAAAATTTCCACTTGGATGTCTGTATTTGCTAAAAATTTCGTGAAAATTAAAAGTGTATATTTCGTTTAATATTATATATTTATATAATATATTTATTTCGATTAAGGTTGGCCTGCTGATTAAAAAAATCTACACATGTGGCTAAAAATTATGCACCGTTTTGTCGGAAAAAGGAAAAAACTGTAGATTTTTTAATTCGATTTTTCCTCTTTTCCGGCAAACTGGGGTTAAGCGAACAGAAAAAATCACATGCTTGCAATAAGCTGGACCAAGTGCATGTACCGAAACAATAAACGAAATTTTTTTTTTGGAAAATTTGGAAAAAATGTTCCAAGGGGTTACCCTTGGATTTTTATCGAATTTGGTTAATCGCTATATTGGCGTCAATTTTGGTCCGAGAGTCGAGCGAATGAACATTTTCTACATAAAATTGGCCGCTCGTTCTTTTGCCATACTCAGAATTTTGCTACATCTAACGGTTCGTGAGAAAAATTTCCACTTGGATGTCTGTATTTGCTGAAAATTTCGTGAAAATTAAAGTGTATATTTCGTTTAAAATTTGAATTATTTCGATTAAGGTTGGCCTGCTGATTAAAAAAATCTACACATGTGGCTAAAAATTATGCACCGTTTTGCCGGAAAATGGAAAAAACTGTAGATTTTTTAATTCGATTTTTCCTCTTTTCCGCAAACTGGGGTTAAGCGAACAGAAAAAATCACATGCTTGCAATAAGCTGGACCAAGTGCATGTACCGAAACAATAAACGAAATTTTTTTTTTGGAAAATTTGGAAAAAATGTTCCAAGGGGTTACCCTTGGATTTTTATCGAATTTGGTTAATCGGCTATATTGGCGTCAATTTTGGTCCGAGAGTCAAGCGAATACACAGTTCCTACATAAAATTGGCTGCTTGTTCTTCTGCCATACTCAGAATTTTCCTACATCTAACGGTTCATGAGAAAAATTTCCACTTGGATGTCTGTATTTGCTGAAAATTTCGTGAAAATTAAAAGTGTATATTTTTTTTTTAATTTTAATTATTTCGATTAAGGGTGGCCTGCTGATTAATAAAATCTAAACACGTTGCCAGAAATTATGCACCGTTTGGCCAGAAAATCGAAAAAACTGTAGATTTTTTAATTCGATTTTTCCTCTTTTCCGGCAAACTGGGGTTAAGCGAACAGAAAAAATCACATGCTTGCAATAAGCTGGACAAAGTGCATGTACTGAAACAATAAACAAAATTTTTTTTTTTTGGAAAATTTGGAAAAAATGTTCCAAGGGGGTACCCTTGGATTTTTATCGAATTTGGTTAATCGGCTATATTGGCGTCAATTTTGGTCCGAGAGTCAAGCGAATGAACATTTTCTACATAAAATTGGCCGCTCGTTCTTCTGCCATACTCAGAATTTTCCTACATCTAACGGTTCGTGAGAAAAATTTCCACTTGGATGTCTGTATTTGCTGAAAATTTCGTGAAAATTAAAAGTGTATATTTCGTTTAAAATTTGAATTATTTCGATTAAGGTTGGCCTGTTGATTAAAAAAATCTACACATGTGGCTAAAAATTATGCACCGTTTTGCCGGAAAATGGAAAAAACTGTAGTTTTTTTAATTCGATTTTTCCTCTTTTCCGGCAAACTGGGGTTAAGCGAACAGAAAAAAGCACATGCTTGCAATAAGCTGGACAAAGTGCATGTACCGAAACAATAAACAAAATTTTTTTTTTTTGGAAAATTTGGAAAAAATGTTCCAAGGGGGTACCCTTGGATTTTATCGAATTTGGTTAATCGGCTATATTGGAGTCAATTTTGGTCCGAGAGTCAAGCGAATGAACATTTTCTACATAAAATTGGCCGCTCGTTCTTCTGCCATACTCAGAATTTTCCTACATCTAACGGTTCGTGAGAAAAATTTCCACTTGGATGTCTGTATTTGCTGAAAATTTCGTGAAAATTAAAAGTGTATATTTCGTTTAAAATTTGAATTATTTCAATTAAGGTTGGCCTGTTGATTAAAAAAATCTACACATGTGGCTAAAAATTATGCACCGTTTTGCCGGAAAATGGAAAAAACTGTAGTTTTTTTAATTCGATTTTTCCTCTTTCCGGCAAACTGGGGTTAAGCGAACAGAAAAAAGCACATGCTTGCAATAAGCTGGACAAAGTGCATGTACCGAAACAATAAACAAAATTATTTTTTTTTTGGAAAATTTGGAAAAAATGTTCCAAGGGGGTACCCTTGGATTTTTATCGAATTTGGTTAATCGGCTATATTGGAGTCAATTTTGGTCCGAGAGTCAAGCGAATGACATTTTCTACATAAAATTGGCCGCTCGTTCTTCTGCCATACTCAGAATTTTCCTACATCTAACGGTTCGTGAGAAAAATTTCCACTTGGATGTCTGTATTTGCTAAAAATTTCGTGAAAATTAAAAGTGTATATTTCGTTTAATATTATATATTTATATAATATATTTATTTCGATTAAGGTTGGCCTGCTGATTAAAAAAATCTACACATGTGGCTAAAAATTATGCACCGTTTTGTCGGAAAAAGGAAAAAACTGTAGATTTTTTAATTCGATTTTTCCTCTTTTCCGGCAAACTGGGTTAAGCGAACAGAAAAAATCACATGCTTGCAATAAGCTGGACCAAGTGCATGTACCGAAACAATAAACGAAATTTTTTTTTGGAAAATTTGGAAAAAATGTTCCAAGGGGTTACCCTTGGATTTTATCGAATTTGGTTAATCGGCTATATTGGCGTCATTTTGGTCCGAGAGTCGAGCGAATGAACATTTTCTACATAAAATTGGCCGCTCGTTCTTTTGCCATACTCAGAATTTTGCTACATCTAACGGTTCGTGAGAAAAATTTCCACTTGGATGTCTGTATTTGCTGAAAATTTCGTGAAAATTAAAAGTGTATATTTCGTTTAAAATTTGAATTATTTCGATTAAGGTTGGCCTGCTAATTAAAAAAATCTACACATGTGGCTAAAAATTATGCACCGTTTTGCCGGAAAATGGAAAAAACTGTAGATTTTTTAATTCGATTTTTCCTCTTTTCCGGCAAACTGGGGTTAAGCGAACAGAAAAAATCACATGCTTGCAATAAGCTGGAAAAAGTGCATGTACCGAAACAATAAACAAATTTTTTTTTTTTTGGAAAATTTGGAAAAATTTTCCAAGGGGGGTACCCTTGGATTTTTATCGAATTTGGTTAATCGGCTATATTGGCGTCAATTTTGGTCCGAGAGTCAAGCGAATGAACATTTTCTACATAAAATTGGCCGCTCGTTCTTCTGCCATACTCAGAATTTTCCTACATCTAACGGTTCGTGAGAAAAATTTCCACTTGGATGTCTGTATTTGCTGAAAATTTCGTAAAATTAAAAGTGTATATTTCGTTTAAGATTTGAATTATTTCGATTAAGCTTGGCCTGCTGATTAAAAAAATCTACACATGTGGCTAAAAATTATGCACCGTTTTGTCGGAAAATGGAAAAAACTGTAGATTTTTTAATTCGATTTTTCCTCTTTTCCGGCAAACTGGGGTTAAGCGAACAGAAAAAATCACATGCTTGCAATAAGCTGGACCAAGTGCATGTACCGAAACAATAACAAAATTTTTTTTTTGGAAAATTTGGAAAAAATGTTCCAAGGGGGTACCCTTGGATTTTTATCGAATTTGGTTAATCGCTATATTGGCGTCAATTTTGGTCCGAGAGTCAAGCGAATGAACATTTTCTACATAAAATTGGCCGCTCGTTCTTCTGCCATACTCAGAATTTTCCTACATCTAACGGTTCGTGAGAAAAATTTCCACTTGGATGTCTGTATTTGCTGAAAATTTCGTGAAAATTAAAAGTGTATATTTCGTTTAAAATTTGAATTATTTCGATTAAGGTTGGCCTGCTGATTAAAAAAATCTACACATGTGGCTAAAAATTATGCACCGTTTTGCCGGAAAATGGAAAAAACTGTAGATTTTTTAATTCGATTTTTCCTCTTTTCCGGTAAACTGGGGTTAAGCGAACAGAAAAAAATTACATGCTTGCAATAAGCTGGACAAAGTGCATGTACCGAAACAATAAACAAAATTTTTTTTTTGGAAAATTTGGAAAAAATGTTCCAAGGGGTACCCTTGGATTTTTATCGAATTTGGTTAATCGGCTATATTGGCGTCAATTTTTGGTCCGGGAGTCAAGCGAATACACAGTTCCTACATAAAATTGGCTGCTTGTTCTTCTGCCATACTCAGAATTTTCCTACATCTAACGGTTCATGAGAAAAATTTCCACTTGGATGTCTGTATTTGCTGAAAATTTCGTGAAAATTAAAAGTGTATATTTTTTTTTTAATTTTAATTATTTCGATTAAGGGTGGCCTGCTGATTAAAAAAATCTAAACACGTTGCCAGAAATTATGCACCGTTTGGCCGGAAAATCGAAAAAACTGTAGATTTTTTAATTCGATTTTTCCTCTTTTCCGGCAAACTGGGGTTAAGCGAACAGAAAAAATCACATGCTTGCAATAAGCTGGACAAAGTGCATGTACCGAAACAATAAACAAAATTTTTTTTTTTTGGAAAATTTGGAAAAAATGTTCCAAGGGGGGTACCCTTGGATTTTTTATCGAATTTGGTTAATCGGCTATATTGGCGTCAATTTTGGTCCGAGAGTCAAGCGAATGAACATTTTCTACATCAAATTGGCCGCTCGTTCTTCTGCCATACTCAGAATTTTCCTACATCTAACTGATCTAACTGCTGATTAAAAAAATCTACACATGTGGCTAAAAATTATGCACCGTTTTGCCAGAAAATGGAAAAAACTGCAGATTTTGTAATTCGGTTTTTCCTCTTTTCCGGCAAACTGGGGTTAAGCGAACAGAAAAAATCACATGCTTGCAATAAGCTGGACCAAGTGCATGTACCGAAACAACAAACAAATTTTTTTTTTTTGGGAAAATTGGAAAAAATGTTCCAAGGGGGTACCTTTAGATTTTTATCGAATTTGGTTAATCGGCTATATTGGCGTCAATTTTGGTCCGAGAGTCAAGCGAATGAACATTTTCTACATAAAATTGCCGCTCGTTCTTCTGCCATACTCAGAATTTTCCTACATCTAACTGATCTAACTGCTGATTTAAAAAATCTACACATGTGGCTAAAAATTATGCACTGTTTTGCCGCAAAATGGAAAAAACTGTAGATTTTTTAATTCGGTGGTTCCTCTTTTCCGGCAAACTGGGGTTAAGCGAACAGAAAAAATCACATGCTTGCAATAAGCTGGACCAAGTGCATGTACCGAAACAATAAACAAAATTTCTTTTTTGGAAAATTTGGAAAAACTGTTCCAAGGGGGTACCCTTGGATTTTTATCGAATTTGGTTAATCGGCTATATTGGCGTCAATTTTGGTCCGAGAGTCAAGAGAATGAAAATTTTTATACATAAAATTGGCCGCTCGTTCTTCTGCCATACTCAGAATTTTCCTACATCTAACGGATCGTGAGAAAAATTTCCACTTGGATGTCTGTATTTGCTGAAAATTTCGTGAAAATTAAAAGTGTATATTTCGTTTAAAATTTGAATTATTTCGATTAAGGTTGGCCTGCTGATTAAAAAATCTACACATGTGGCTAAAAATTATGCACCGTTTTGTCGGAAAATGGAAAAAACTATAGATTTTTTAATTCGATTTTTCCTCTTTTCCGGCAAACTGGGGTTAAGCGAACAGAAAAAAATCACATGCTTGCAATAAGCTGGACCAAGTGCATGTACCGAAACAATAAACAAAATTTTTTTTTTTTTGGAAAATTTGGAAAAAATGTTCCAAGGGGGTACCCTTGGATTTTTATCGAATTTGGTTAATCGGCTATATTGGCGTCAATTTTGGTCTGAGAGTCAAGCGAATACACAGTTCCTACATAAATTGGCTGCTTGTTCTTCTGCCATACTCAGAATTTTCCTACATCTAACGGTTCATGAGAAAAATTTCCACTTGGATGTCTGTATTTGCTGAAATTTCGTGAAAATTAAAAGTGTATATTTTTTTTTAATTTTAATTATTTCGATTAAGGTGGCCTGCTGATTAATAAAATCTAAACACGTTGCCAGAAATTATGCACCGTTTGGCCAGAAAATCGAAAAAACTGTAGATTTTTTAATTCGATTTTTCCTCTTTTCCGGCAAACTGGGGTTAAGCGAACAGAAAAAAATCACATGCTTGCAATAAGCTGGACAAAGTGCATGTACCGAAACAATAAACAAAATTTTTTTTTTTGGAAAATTTGGAAAAAATGTTCCAAGGGGGTACCCTTGAATTTTTATCGAATTTGGTTAATCGGCTATATTGGCGTCAATTTTGGTCCGAGAGCCAAGCAAATGAACATTTCTACATAAAATTGGCCGCTCGTTCTTCTGCCATACTTAGAATTTTCCTACATCTAACGGTTCGTGAGAAAAATTTCCACTTGGATGTCTGTATTTGCTGAAAATTTCGTGAAAATTAAAAGTGTATATTTCGTTTAAAAATTTGAATTATTTCGATTAAGGTTGGCCTGCTGATTAAAAAAATCTACACATGTGTCTAAAAATTATGCACCGTTTTGCCGGAAAATGGAAAAAACTGTAGATTTTTTAATTCGATTTTTCCTCTTTTCCGACAAACTGGGGTTAAGCGAACAGAAAAAATCACATGCTTGCAATAAGCTGGACAAAGTGCATGTACCGAAACAATAAACAAAATTTTTTCTTTTTTGGAAAATTTGGAAAAAATATTCCAAGGGGGTACCCTTGGATTTTTATCGAATTTGGATAATCGCTATATTGGCGTCAATTTTGGTCCGAGAGTCAAGCAAATGAACATTTTCTACATAAAATTGGCCGCTCGTTCTTCTGCCATACTCAGAATTTTCCTACATCTAACGGTTCGTGAGAAAAATTTCCACTTGGATGTCTGTATTTGCTGAAAATTTCGTGAAAATTAAAAGTGTATATTTCGTTTAATATTTCAATTATTTCGATTAAGGTTGGCCTGCTGATTAAAAAATCTACACATGTGGCTAAAAATTATGCACCGTTTTGTCGGAAAATGGAAAAAAACTGTAGATTTTTTAATTCGATTTTTCCTCTTTTCCGGCAAACTGGGGTTAAGCGAACAGAAAAAATCACATGCTTGCAATAAGCTGGACCAAGTGCATGTACCGAAACAATAAACAAAATTTTTTTTTTTTGGAAAATTTGGAAAAAATGTTCCAAGGGGGTACCCTTGGATTTTTATCGAATTTAGTTAATCGGCTATATTGGCGTCAATTTTGGTCCGAGAGTCAAGCGAATACACAGTTCCTACATAAAATTGGCTGCTTGTTCTTCTGCCATACTCAGAATTTTCCTACATCCAACGGTTCATGAGAAAAATTTCCACTTGGATGTCTGTATTTGCTGAAAATTTCGTGAAAATTAAAAGTGTATATTTTTTTTAATTTTAATTATTTCGATTAAGGGTGCCTGCTGATTAAAAAAATCTAAACACGTTGCCAGAAATTATGCACCTTTTGGCCGGAAAATCGAAAAAACTGTAGAGTTTTTTATTCGATTTTTCCTCTTTTCCCGGCAAACTGGGGTTAAGCGAACAGAAAAAATCACATGCTTGCAATAAGCTGGACCAAGTGCATGTACCGAAACAATAAACAAATTTTTTTTTTTGGAAAATTTGGAAAAATGTTCCAAGGGGGTACCTTTTAATTTTTATCGAATTTGGTTAATCGGCTATATTGGCGTCAATTTTGGTCCGAGAGTCAAGCGAATGAACATTTTCTACATAAAATTGGCCGCTCGTTCTTCTGCCATACTCAGAATTTTTCTACATCTAACTGATCTAACTGCTGATTAAAAAAATCTACACATGTGGCTAAAAATTATGCACCGTTTTGCCGGAAAATGGAAAAAACTGTAGATTTTTTAATTCGGTTTTTCCTCTTTTCCGGCAAACTGGTGTTAAGCGAACAGAAAAAATCACATGCTTGCAATAAGCTGGACCAAGTGCATGTACCGAAACAATAAACAAAATTTTTTTTTTTTGGAAAATTTGAAAAAATGTTCCAAGGGGGTACCCTTGGATTTTTATCGAATTTGGTTTAATCGGCTATATTGGCGTCAATTTTGGTCCGAGAGTCAAGCAAATGAACATTTTCTACATAAAATTGGCCGCTCGTTCTTCTGCCATACTTAGAATGTTCCTACATCTAACGGTTCGTGAGAAAAATTTCCACTTGGATGTCTGTATTTGCTGAAAATTTCGTGAAAATTAAAAGTGTATATTTCGTTTAAAATTTGAATTATTTCGATTAAGGTTGGCCTGCTGATTAAAAAAATCTACACATGTGTCCAAAAATTATGCACCGTTTTGCCGGAAAATGGAAAAAACTGTAGATTTTTTAATTCGATTTTTCCTCTTTTCCGACAAACTGGGGTTAAGCGAACAGAAAAAATCACATGCTTGCAATAAGCTGGACCAAGTGCATGTACCGAAACAATAAACAAAATTTTTTTTTTGGAAAATTTGGAAAAAATGTTCCAAGGGGGTACCCTTGGATTTTTATCGAATTTGGTTAATCGGCTATATTGGCGTCAATTTTGGTCCGGGAGTCAAGCGAATACACAGCTCCTACATAAAATTGGCTGCTTGTTCTTCTGCCATACTCAGAATTTTCCTACATCTAACGGTTCATGAGAAAAATTTCCACTTGGATGTCTGTATTTGCTGAAAATTTCGTGAAAATTAAAAGTATATTTTTTTTTAATTTTAATTATTTCGATTAAGGGTGGCCTGCTGATTAAAAAAATCTAAACACGTTGCCAGAAATTATGCACCGTTTGGCCGGAAAATCGAAAAAACTGTAGATTTTTTAATTCGATTTTTCCTCTTTTCCGGCAAACTGGGGTAAAGCGAACAGAAAAAATCACATGCTTGCAATAAGCTGGACAAAGTGCATGTACCGAAACAATAAACAAAATTTTTTTTTTTTGGAAAATTTGGATAAAATGTTCCAAGGGGGTACCCTTGGATTTTTATCGAATTTGGTTAATCGGCTATATTGGCGTCAATTTTGGTCCGAGAGTCAAGCGAATGAACATTTTCTACATCAAATTGGCCGCTCGTTCTTCTGCCATACTCAGAATTTTCCTACATCTAACTGATCTAACTGCTGATTAAAAAAATCTACACATGTGGCTAAAAATTATGCACCGTTTTGCCAGAAAATGGAAAAAACTGCAGATTTTGTAATTCGGTTTTTCCTCTTTTCCGGCAAACTGGGGTTAAGCGAACAGAAAAAATCACATGCTTGCAATAAGCTGGACAAAATGCATGTACCGAAACAATAAACAAAATTTTTTTTTTTTTGGAAAATTTGGAAAAAATATTCCAAGGGGGTACCCTTGGATTTTTATCGAATTTGGATAATCGGCTATATTGGCGTCAATTTTGGTCCGAGAGTCAAGCAAATGAACATTTTCTACATAAAATTGGCCGCTCGTTCTTCTGCCATACTCAGAATTTTCCTACATCTAACGGATCGTGAGAAAAATTTCCACTTGGATGTCTGTATTTGCTGAAAATTTCGTGAAAATTAAAAGTGTATATTTCGTTTAAAATTTGAATTATTTCGATTAAGGTTGGCCTGCTGATTAAAAAAATCTACACATGTGGCTAAAAATTATGCACCGTTTTGTCGGAAAATGGAAAAAACTGTAGATTTTTTAATTCGATTTTTCCTCTTTTCCGGCAAACTGGGGTTAAGCGAACAGAAAAAAATCACATGCTTGCAATAAGCTGGACCAAGTGCATGTACCGAAACAATAAACAAAATTTTTTTTTTTATAAAATTTGGAAAAAATGTTCCAAGGGGGTACCCTTGGATTTTTATCGAATTTGGTTAATCGGCTATATTGGCGTCAATTTTGGTCCGAGAGTCAAGCGAATACACAGTTCCTACATAAAATTGGCTGCTTGTTCTTCTGCCATACTCAGAATTTTCCTACATCTAACGGTTCATGAGAAAAATTTCCACTTGGATGTCTGTATTTGCTGAAAATTTCGTGAAAATTAAAAGTGTATATTTTTTTTTAATTTTAATTATTTCGATTAAGGGTGGCCTGCTGATTAAAAAAATCTAAACACGTTGCCAGAAATTATGCACCGTTTGGCCAGAAAATCGAAAAAACTGTAGATTTTTTAATTCGATTTTTCCTCTTTTCCGGCAAACTGGGGTTAAGCAAACAGAAAAAATCACATGCTTGCAATAAGCTGGACAAAGTGCATGTACTGAAACAATAAACAAAATTTTTTTTTTTTTGGAAAATTTGGAAAAAATGTTCCAAGGGGGTACCCTTGGATTTTTATCGAATTTGGTTAATCGGCTATATTGGCGTCAATTTTGGTCCGAGAGTCAAGCGAATGAACATTTTCTACATAAAATTGGCCGCTCGTTCTTCTGCCATACTCAGAATTTTCCTACATCTAACTGATCTAACTGCTGATTAAAAAAATCTACACATGTGGCTAAAAATTATGCACCGTTTTGCCGGAAAATGGAAAAAACTGTAGATTTTTTAATTCGGTTTTTCCTCTTTTCCGGCAAACTGGTGTTAAGCGAACAGAAAAAATCACATGCTTGCAATAAGCTGGACCAAGTGCATGTACCGAAACAATAAACAAAAATTTTTTTTTTTGGAAAATTTGGAAAAAATGTTCCAAGGGGGTACCCTTGGATTTTTATCGAATTTGGTTAATCGGCTATATTGGCGTCAATTTTGGTCCGAGAGTCAAGCAAATGAACATTTTCTACATAAAATTGGCCGCTCGTTCTTCTGCCATACTTAGAATTTTCCTACATCTAACGGTTCGTGAGAAAAATTTCCACTTGGATGTCTGTATTTGCTGAAAATTTCGTGAAAATTAAAAGTGTATATTTCGTTTAAAATTTGAATTATTTCGATTAAGGTTGGCCTGCTGATTAAAAAATCTACACATGTGGCTAAAAATTATGCACCGTTTTGCCGGAAAATGGAAAAAACTGTAGATTTTTTAATTCGATTTTTCCTCTTTTCCGGTAAACTGGGGTTAAGCGAACAAGAAAAAATCACATGCGTGCAATAAGCTGGACCAAGTGCATGTACCAAAACATTAAACAAAATTTTTTTTTTTTTGGAAAATTTGGAAAAAATGTTCCAAGGGGGTACCCTTGGATTTTTATCGAATTTGGTTAATCGGCTATTATAGCGTCAATTTTGGTCCGAGACTCAAGCAAATACACAGTTCCTACATAAAATTGGCTGCTCGTTCTTCTGCCATACTCAGAATTTTCCTACATCTAACGGTTCGTGAGAAAAATTTCCACTTGGATGTCTTTATTTGCTGAAAATTTCGTGAAAATTAAAAGTGTATATTTCGTTTAAAATTTGAATTATTTTGATTAACGGTGGCCTGCTGATTAAAAAAAATCTACACATGTGGCTAAAAATTATGCACCGTTTTGCCGGAAAATGGAAAAAAACTGTAGTTTTTTTAATTCGATTTTTCCTCTTTTCCGGGAAACTGGGGTTAAGCGAACAGAAAAAAGCACATGCTTGCAATAAGCTGGACAAAGTGCATGTACCGAAACAATAAACAAAATTTTTTTTTTTTGGAAAATTTGGAAAAAATGTTCCAACGGGGTTCCCTTGGATTTTTATCGAATTGGTTAATCGGCTATATTGGAGTCAATTTTGGTCCGAGAGTCAAGCGAATGAACATTTTCTACATAAAATTGGCCGCTCGTTCTTCTGCCATACTCAGAATTTTCCTACATCTAACGGTTCGTGAGAAAAATTTCCACTTGGATGTCTGTATTTGCTGAAAATTTCGTGAAAATTAAAAGTGTATATTTCGTTTAATATTATATATTTATATAATATATTTATTTCGATTAAGGTTGGCCTGCTGATTAAAAAAATCTACACATGTGGCTAAAAATTATGCACCGTTTTGTCGGAAAAAGGAAAAAACTGTAGATTTTTTAATTCGATTTTTCCTCTTCTCCGGCAAACTGGGGTTAAGCGAACAGAAAAAATCACATGCTTGCAATAAGCTGGACCAAGTGCATGTACCGAAACAATAAACGAAATTTTTTTTTTGGAAAATTTGGAAAAAATGTTCCAAGGGGGTACCCTTGGATTTTTATCGAATTTGGTTAATCGGCTATATTGGCGTCAATTTTGGTCCGAGAGTCAAGCGAATGAACATTTTCTACATTAAATTGGCCGCTCGTTCTTCTGCCATACTCAGAATTTTCCTACATCTAACGGTTCGTGAGAAAAATTTCCACTTGGATGTCTGTATTTGCTGAAAATTTCGTGAAAATTAAAAGTGTATATTTCGTTTAAAATTTGAATTATTTCGATTAAGGTTGGCCTGTTGATTAAAAAAATCTACACATGTGGCTAAAAATTATGCACCGTTTTGCCGGAAAGTGGAAAAAACTGTAGTTTTTTTAATTCGATTTTTCCTCTTTTCCGGGTAACTGGGGTTAAGCGAACAGAAAAAAGCACATGCTTGCAATAAGCTGGACAAAGTGCATGTACCGAAACAATAAACAAAATTTTTTTTTTTTTGGAAAATTTGGAAAAAATTTTCCAACGGGGTTCCCTTGGATTTTTATCGAATTTGGTTAATCGGCTATATTGGAGTCAATTTTGGTCCGAGAGTCAAGCGAATGAACATTTTCTACATAAAATTGGCCGCTCGTTCTTCTGCCATACTCAGAATTTTCCTACATCTAACGGTTCGTGAGAAAAATTTCCACTTGGATGTCTGTATTTGCTGAAAATTTCGTGAAAATTAAAAGTGTATATTTCGTTTAATATTATATATTTATATAATATATTTATTTCGATTAAGGTTGGCCTGCTGATTAAAAAAATCTACACATGTGGCTAAAAATTATGCACCGTTTTGTCGGAAAAAGGAAAAAACTGTAGATTTTTTAATTCGATTTTTCCTCTTCTCCGGCAAACTGGGGTTAAGCGAACAGAAAAAATCACATGCTTGCAATAAGCTGGACCAAGTGCATGTACCGAAACAATAAACGAAATTTTTTTTTTGGAAAATTTGGAAAAAATGTTCCAAGGGGGTACCCTTGGATTTTTATCGAATTTGGTTAATCGGCTATATTGGCGTCAATTTTGGTCCAAGAGTCAAGCGAATGAACATTTTCTACATAAAATTGGCCCGCTCGTTCTTCTGCCATACTCAGAATTTTCCTACATCTAACGGTTCGTGAGAAAAATTTCCACTTGGATGTCTGTATTTGCTGAAAATTTCGTGAAAATTAAAAGTGTATATTTCGTTTAAAATTTGAATTATTTCGATTAAGGTTGGCCTGTTGATTAAAAAAATCTACACATGTGGCTAAAAATTATGCACCGTTTTGCCGGAAAGTGGAAAAAACTGTAGTTTTTTTAATTCGATTTTTCCTCTTTTCCGGGTAACTGGGGTTAAGCGAACAGAAAAAAGCACATGCTTGCAATAAGCTGGACAAAGTGCATGTACCGAAACAATAAACAAAATTTTTTTTTTTTGGAAAATTTGGAAAAAATGTTCCAACGGGGTTCCCTTGGATTTTTATCGAATTTGGTTAATCGGCTATATTGGAGTCAATTTTGGTCCGAGAGTCAAGCGAATGAACATTTTCTACATAAAATTGGCCGCTCGTTCTTCTGCCATACTCAGAATTTTCCTACATCTAACGGTTCGTGAGAAAAATTTCCACTTGGATGTCTGTATTTGCTGAAAATTTCGTGAAAATTAAAAGTGTATATTTCGTTTAATATTATATATTTATATAATATATTTATTTCGATTAAGGTTGGCCTGCTGATTAAAAAAATCTACACATGTGGCTAAAAATTATGCACCGTTTTGTCGGAAAAAGGAAAAAACTGTAGATTTTTTAATTCGATTTTTCCTCTTCTCCGGCAAACTGGGTTAAGCGAACAGAAAAAATCACATGCTTGCAATAAGCTGGACCAAGTGCATGTACCGAAACAATAAACGAAATTTTTTTTTTGGAAAATTTGGAAAAAATGTTCCAAGGGGGTACCCTTGGATTTTTATCGAATTTGGTTAATCGACTATATTGGCGTCAATTTTGGTCCGAGAGTCGAGCGAATGAACATTTTCTACATAAAATTGGCCGCTCGTTCTTCTGCCATACTCAGAATTTTGCTACATCTAACGGTTCGTGAGAAAAATTTCCACTTGAATGTCTGTATTTGCTGAAAATTTCGTGAAAATTAAAAGTGTATATTTCGTTTAAAATTTGAATTATTTCGATTAAGGTTGGCCTGCTGATTAAAAAAATCTACACATGTGGCTAAAAATTATGCACCGTTTTGCCGGAAAATGGAAAAAACTGTAGATTTTTTAATTCGAATTTTCCTCTTTTCCGGCAAACTGGGGTTAAGCGAACAGAAAAAATCACATGCTTGCAATAAGATGGAAAAAGTGCATGTACCGAAACAATAAACAAAATTTTTTTTTTTTGGAAAATTTGGAAAAATTTTCCAAGGGGGTACCCTTGGATTTTTATCGAATTTGGTTAATCGGCTATATTGGCGTCAATTTTGGTCCGAGAGTCAAGCGAATGAACATTTTCTACATAAAATTGGCCGCTCGTTCTTCTGCCATACTCAGAATTTTCCTACATCTAACGGTTCGTGAGAAAAATTTCCACTTGGATGTCTGTATTTGCTGAAAATTTCGTAAAAATTAAAAGTGTATATTTCGTTTAAGATTTGAATTATTTCGATTAAGGTTGGCCTGCTGATTAAAAAAATCTACACATGTGGCTAAAAATTATGCACCGTTTTGTCGGAAAATGGAAAAAACTGTAGATTTTTTAATTCGATTTTTCCTCTTGTCCGGCAAACTGGGGTTAAGCGAACAGAAAAAATCACATGCTTGCAATAAGCTGGACCAAGTGCATGTACCGAAACAATAAACAAAATTTTTTTTTTTGGAAAATTTGGAAAAAATGTTCCAAGGGGGTACCCTTGGATTTTTATCGAATTTGGTTAATCGGCTATATTGGCGTCAATTTTGGTCCGAGAGTCAAGCGAATGAACATTTTCTACATAAAATTGGCCGCTCGTTCTTCTGCCATACTCAGAATTTTCCTACATCTAACGGTCGTGAGAAAAATTTCCACTTGGATGTCTGTATTTGCTGAAAATTTCGTGAAAATTAAAAGTGTATATTTCGTTTAAAATTTGAATTATTTCGATTAAGGTTGGCCTGCTGATTAAAAAATCTACACATGTGGCTAAAAATTATGCACCGTTTTGCCGGAAAATGGAAAAAACTGTAGATTTTTTAATTCGATTTTTCCTCTTTTCCGGTAAACTGGGGTTAAGCGAACAGAAAAAATCACATGCTTGCAATAAGCTGGACAAAGTGCATGTACCGAAACAATAAACAAAATTTTTTTTTTGGAAAATTTGGAAAAAATGTTCCAAGGGGGTACCCTTGGATTTTTATCGAATTTGGTTAATCGGCTATATTGGCGTCAATTTTGGTCCGGGAGTCAAGCGAATACACAGTTCCTACATAAAATTGGCTGCTTGTTCTTCTGCCATACTCAGAATTTTCCTACATCTAACGGTTCATGAGAAAAATTTCCACTTGGATGTCTGTATTTGCTGAAAATTTCGTGAAAATTAAAAGTGTATATTTTTTTTTTAATTTTAATTATTTCGATTAAGGGTGGCCTGCTGATTAAAAAAATCTAAACACGTTGCCAGAAATTATCCACCGTTTGGCCGGAAAATCGAAAAAACTGTAGATTTTTTAATTCGATTTTTCCTCTTTTCCGGCAAACTGGGGTTAAGCGAACAGAAAAAATCACATGCTTGCAATAAGCTGGACAAAGTGCATGTACCGAAACAATAAACAAAATTTTTTTTTTTTGGAAAATTTGGAAAAAATGTTCCAAGGGGGTACCCTTGGATTTTTATCGAATTTGGTTAATCGGCTATATTGGCGTCAATTTTGGTCCGAGAGTCAAGCGAATGAACATTTTCTACATAAAATTGGCCGCTCGTTCTTCTGCCATACTCAGAATTTTCCTACATCTAACGGTTCGTGAGAAAAATTTCCACTTGGATGTCTGTATTTGCTGAAAATTTCGTGAAAATTAAAAGTGTATATTTCGTTTAAAATTTGAATTATTTCGATTAAGGTTGGCCTGTTGATTAAAAAAATCTACACATGTGGCTAAAAATTATGCACCGTTTTGCCGGAAAATGGAAAAAACTGTAGTTTTTTTAATTCGATTTTTCCTCTTTTCCGGGAAACTGGGGTTAAGCGAACAGAAAAAAGCACATGCTTGCAATAAGCTGGACAAAGTGCATGTACCGAAACAATAAACAAAATTTTTTTTTTTTGGAAAATTTGGAAAAAATGTTCCAACGGGGTTCCCTTGGATTTTTATCGAATTTGGTTAATCGGCTATATTGGAGTCAATTTTGGTCCGAGAGTCAAGCGAATGAACATTTTCTACATAAAATTGGCCGCTCGTTCTTCTGCCATACTCAGAATTTTCCTACATCTAACGTTTCGTGAGAAAAATTTCCACTTGGATGTCTGTATTTGCTGAAAATTTCGTGAAAATTAAAAGTGTATATTTCGTTTAATATTATATATTTATATAATATATTTATTTCGATTAAGGTTGGCCTGCTGATTAAAAAAATCTACACATGTGGCTAAAAATTATGCACCGTTTTGTCGGAAAAAGGAAAAAACTGTAGATTTTTTAATTCGATTTTTCCTCTTCTCCGGCAAACTGGGGTTAAGCGAACAGAAAAAATCACATGCTTGCAATAAGCTGGACCAAGTGCATGTACCGAAACAATAAACGAAATTTTTTTTTTGGAAAATTTGGAAAAAATGTTCCAAGGGGGTACCCTTGGATTTTTATCGAATTTGGTTAATCGGCTATATTGGCGTCAATTTTGGTCCGAGAGTCGAGCGAATGAACATTTTCTACATAAAATTGGCCGCTCGTTCTTCTGCCATACTCAGAATTTTGCTACATCTAACGGTTCGTGAGAAAAATTTCCACTTGGATGTCTGTATTTGCTGAAAATTTCGTGAAAATTAAAAGTGTATATTTCGTTTAAAATTTGAATTATTTCGATTAAGGTTGGCCTGCTGATTAAAAAAATCTACACATGTGGCTAAAAATTAAGAACCGTTTTGCCGGAAAATGGAAAAAACTGTAGATTTTTTAATTCGAATTTTCCTCTTTTCCGGCAAACTGGGGTTAAGCGAACAGAAAAAATCACATGCTTGCAATAAGCTGGAAAAAGTGCATGTACCGAAACAATAAACAAAATTTTTTTTTTTTGGAAAATTTGGAAAACTTTTCCAAGGGGGTACCCTTGGATTTTTATCGAATTTGGTTAATCGGCTATATTGGCGTCAATTTTGGTCCGAGAGTCAAGCGAATGAACATTTTCTACATAAAATTGGCCGCTCGTTCTTCTGCCATACTCAGAATTTTCCTACATCTAACGGTTCGTGAGAAAAATTTCCACTTGAATGTCTGTATTTGCTGAAAATTTCGTAAAAATTAAAAGTGTATATTTCGTTTAAGATTTGAATTATTTCGATTAAGGTTGGCCTGCTGATTAAAAAAATCTACACATGTGGCTAAAAATTATGCACCGTTTTGTCGGAAAATGGAAAAAACTGTAGATTTTTTAATTCGATTTTTCCTCTTGTCCGGCAAACTGGGGTTAAGCGAACAGAAAAAATCACATGCTTGCAATAAGCTGGACCAAGTGCATGTACCGAAACAATAAACAAATTTTTTTTTTTGGAAAATTTGGAAAAAATGTTCCAAGGGGGTACCCTTGGATTTTTATCGAATTTGGTTAATCGGCTATATTGGCGTCAATTTTGGTCCGAGAGTCAAGCGAATGAACATTTTCTACATAAAATTGGCCGCTCGTTCTTCTGCCATACTCAGAATTTTCCTACATCTAACGGTCGTGAGAAAAATTTCCACTTGGGTGTCTGTATTTGCTGAAAATTTCGTGAAAATTAAAAGTGTATATTTCGTTTAAAATTTGAATTATTTCGATTAAGGTTGGCCTGCTGATTAAAAAATCTACACATGTGGCTAAAAATTATGCACCGTTTTGCCGGAAAATGGAAAAAACTGTAGATTTTTTAATTCGATTTTTCCTCTTTTCCGGTAAACTGGGGTTAAGCGAACAGAAAAAATCACATGCTTGCAATAAGCTGGACAAAGTGCATGTACCGAAACAATAAACAAAATTTTTTTTTTGGAAAATTTGGAAAAAATGTTCCAAGGGGGTACCCTTGGATTTTTATCGAATTTGGTTAATCGGCTATATTGGCGTCAATTTTGGTCCGGGAGTCAAGCGAATACACAGTTCCTACATAAAATTGGCTGCTTGTTCTTCTGCCATACTCAGAATTTTCCTACATCTAGCGGTTCATGAGAAAAATTTCCACTTGGATGTCTGTATTTGCTGAAAATTTCGTGAAAATTAAAAGTGTATATTTCGTTTAAAATTTGAATTATTACGATTAAGGTTGGCCTGCTGATTAAATGAACATTTTCTACATCAAATTGGCCGCTTGTTCTTCTGCCATACTCAGAATTTTCCTACATCTAACTGATCTAACTGCTGATTAAAAAAATCTACACATGTGGCTAAAAATTATGCACTGTTTTGCCGGAAAATGGAAAAAACTGTAGATTTTTTAATTCGGTTATTCCTCTTTTCCGGCAAACTGGGGTTAAGCGAACAGAAAAAATCACATGCTTGCAATAAGCTGGACCAAGTGCATGTACCGAAACAATAAACAAAATTTTTTTTTTTGGAAAATTTGGAAAAAATGTTCCAAGGGGGTACCCTTGGATTTTTATCGAATTTGGTTAATCGGCTATATTGGCGTCAATTTTGGTCCAAGAGTCAAGCGAATGAACATTTTCTACATAAAATTGGCCGCTTGTTCTTCTGCCATACTCAGAATTTTCCTACATCTAACGGTTCGTGAGAAAAATTTCCACTTGGATGTCTGTATTTGCTGAAAATTTCGTGAAAATTAAAAGTCTATATTTCGTTTAAAATTTGAATTATTACGATTAAGGTTGGCCTGCTTATTAAAAAAATCTACACATGTGGCTAAAAATTATGCACCGTTTTGCCGGAAAATGGAAAAAACTGTAGATTTTTTAATTCGATTTTTCCTCTTTTCCGGCAAACTGGGGTTAAGCGAACAGAAAAAATCACATGCTTGCAATAAGCTGGACAAAGTGCATGTACCGAAACAATAAACAAAATTTTTTTTTTTGGAAAATTTGGAAAAAATGTTCCAAGGGTGTACCCTTGGATTTTTATCGAATTTGGTTAATCGGCTATATTGGCGTCAATTTTGGTCCGAGAGTCAAGCAAATGAAAATTTTCTACATAAAATTGGCCGCTCGTTCTTCTGCCATACCCAGAATTTTCCTACATCTAACGGTTCGTGAGAAAAATTTCCACTTGGATGTCTGTATTTGCTGAAAATTTCGTGAAAATTAAAAGTGTATATTTCGTTTAAAATTTGAATTATTTCGATTAAGGTTGGCCTGCTGATTAAAAAAATCTACACATGTGGCTAAAAATTATGCACCGTTTTTGCCGGAAAATGGAAAAAACTGTAGATTTTTTAATTCGATTTTTCCTCTTTTCCGGCAAACTGGGGTTAAGCGAACAGAAAAAATCACATGCTTGCAATAAGCTGAAAAAAGTGCATGTACCGAAACAATAAACAAAATTTTTTTTTTTTGGAAAATTTGGAAAAAATTTTCCAAGGGGGTACCCTTGGATTTTTATCGAATTTGGTTAATCGGCTATATTGGCGTCAATTTTGGTCCGAGAGTCAAGCGAATGAACATTTTCTACATAAAATTGGCCGCTTGTTCTTCTGCCATACTCAGAATTTTCCTACATCTAACGGTTCGTGAGAAAAATTTCCACTTGGATGTCTGTATTTGCTGAAAATTTCGTGAAAATTAAAAGTGTATATTTCGTTGAATATTTGAATTATTTCGATTAAGGTTGGCCTGCTGATTAAAAAAATCTACACATGTGGCTAAAAATTATGCACCGTTTTGTCGGAAAATGGAAAAAACTGTAGATTTTTTAATTCGATTTTTCCTCTTTTCCGGCAAACTGGGGTTAAGCGAACAGAAAAAATCACATGCTTGCAATAAGCTGAAAAAAGTGCATGTACCGAAACAATAAACAAAATTTTTTTTTTTTGGAAAATTTGGAAAAAATTTTCCAAGGGGGTACCCTTGGATTTTTATCGAATTTGGTTAATCGGCTATATTGGCGTCAATTTTGGTCCGAGAGTCAAGCGAATGAACATTTTCTACATAAAATTGGCCGCTTGTTCTTCTGCCATACTCAGAATTTTCCTACATCTAACGGTTCGTGAGAAAAATTTCCACTTGGATGTCTGTATTTGCTGAAAATTTCGTGAAAATTAAAAGTGTATATTTCGTTGAATGTTTGAATTATTTCGATTAAGGTTGGCCTGCTGATTAAAAAAATCTACACATGTGGCTAAAAATTATGCACCGTTTTGTCGGAAAATGGAAAAAACTGTAGATTTTTTAATTCGATTTTTCCTCTTTTCCGGCAAACTGGGGTTAAGCGAACAGAAAAAATCACATGCTTGCAATAAGCTGAAAAAAGTGCATGTACCGAAACAATAAACAAAATTTTTTTTTTTGGAAAATTTGGAAAAAATTTTCCAAGGGGGTACCCTTGGATTTTTATCGAATTTGGTTAATCGGCTATATTGGCGTCAATTTTGGTCCGAGAGTCAAGCGAATGAACATTTTCTACATAAAATTGGCCGCTTGTTCTTCTGCCATACTCAGAATTTTCCTACATCTAACGGTTCGTGAGAAAAATTTCCACTTGGATGTCTGTATTTGCTGAAAATTTCGTGAAAATTAAAAGTGTATATTTCGTTTAAAATTTGAATTATTTCGATTAAGGTTGGCCTGCTAATTAAAAATATCTACACATGTGGCTAAAAATTATGCACCGTTTTGCCGGAAAATGGAAAAAACTGTAGATTTTTTAATTCGATTTTTATTCTTTTCCTGCAAACTGGGGTTAAGCGAACAGAAAAAATCACATGCTTGCAATAAGCTGGACAAAGTGCATGTACCGAAACAATAAACAAAATTTTTTTTTTTTTGGAAAATTTGGAAAAAATGTTCCAAGGGGGTACCCTTGGATTTTTATCGAATTTGGTTAATCGGCTATATTGGCGTCAATTTTGGTCCGAGAGTCAAGCGAATGAACATTTTCTACATAAAATTGGCCGCTCGTTCTTCTGCCATACTCAGAATTTTCCTACATCTAACTGATCTAACTGCTGATTAAAAAAATCTACACATGTGGCTAAAAATTATGCACCGTTTTGTCGGAAAATGGAAAAAACTGTAGATTTTTTAATTCGGTTTTTCCTCTTTTCCGGCAAACTGGGGTTAAGCGAACAGAAAAAATCACATGCTTGCAATAAGCTGGACCAAGTGCATGTACCGAAACAATAAACAAAATTTTTTTTTTTGGAAAATTTGGAAAAAATGTTCCAAGGGGGGTACCCTTGGATTTTTATCGAATTTGGTTAATCGGCTATATTGGCGTCAATTTTGGTCCGAGAGTCAAGCGAATGAACATTTTCTACATAAAATTGGCCGCTCGTTCTTCTGCCATACTCAGAATTTTCCTACATCTAACGGTTCGTGAGAAAAATTTCCACTTGGATGTCTGTATTTGCTGAAAATTTCGTGAAAATTAAAAGTGTATATTTCGTTTAAAATTTGAATTATTTCGATTAAGGTTGGCCTGCTGATTAAAAAAATCTACACATGTGGCTAAAAATTATGCACCGTTTTGTCGGAAAATGGAAAAAACTGTATATTTTTTAATTCGATTTTTCCTCTTTTCCGGCAAACTGGGGTTAAGCGAACAGAAAAAATCACATGCTTGCAATAAGCTGGACCAAGTGCATGTACCGAAACAATAAACAAAATTTTTTTTTTTGGAAAATTTGGAAAAAATGTTCCAAGGGGGTACCCTTGGATTTTTATCGAATTTGGTTAATCGGCTATATTGGCGTCAATTTTGGTCCGAGAGTCAAGCAAATGAACATTTTCTACATAAAATTGGCCGCTCGTTCTTCTGCCATACTCAAAATTTTCCTACATCTAACTGATCTAACTGCTGATTAAAAAAATCTACACATGTGGCTAAAAATTATGCACCGTTTTGCCGGAAAATGGAAAAAACTGTAGATTTTTTAATTCGGTTTTTCCTCTTTTCCGGCAAACTGGGGTTAAGCGAACAGAAAAAATCACATGCTTGCAATAAGCTGGACCAAGTGCATGTACCGAAACAATAAACAAAATTTTTTTTTTTGGAAAATTTGGAAAAAATGTTCCAAGGGGGTACCCTTGGATTTTTATCGAATTTGGTTAATCGGCTATATTGGCGTCAATGTTGGTCCGAGAGTCAAGCGAATGAACATTTTCTACATAAAATTGGCCGCTCGTTCTTCTGCCATACTCAGAATTTTCCTACATCTAACGGTTCGTGAGAAAAATTTCCACTTGGATGTCTGTATTTGCTGAAAATTTCGTGAAAATTAAAAGTGTATATTTCGTTTAAAATTTGAATTATTTCGATTAAGGTTGGCCTGCTGATTAAAAAAATCTACACATGTGGCTAAAAATTATGCACCGTTTTGTCGGAAAATGGAAAAAACTAGATTTTTTAATTCGATTTTTCCTCTTTTCCGGCAAACTGGGGTTAAGCGAACAGAAAAAGTCACATGCTTGCAATAAGCTGGACCAAGTGCATGTACCGAAACAATAAACAAAATTTTTTTTTTTTGGAAAATTTGGAAAAAATGTTCCAAGGGGGTACCCTTGGATTTTTATCGAATTTGGTTAATCGGCTATATTGGCGTCAATTTTGGTCCGAGAGTCAAGCGAATACACAGTTCCTACATAAAATTGGCTGCTTGTTCTTCTGCCATACTCAGAATTTTCCTACATCTAACGGTTCATGAGAAAAATTTCCACTTGGATGTCTGTATTTGCTGAAAATTTCGTGAAAATTAAAAGTGTATATTTTTTTTTAATTTTAATTATTTCGATTAAAGGTGGCCTGCTGATTAAAAAAATCTAAACACGTTGCCAGAAATTATGCACCGTTTGGCCGGAAAATCGAAAAAACTGTAGATTTTTTAATTCGATTTTTCCTCTTTTCCGGCAAACTGGGGTTAAGCGAACAGAAAAAATCACATGCTTGCAATAAGCTGGACAAAGTGCATGTACCGAAACAATAAACAAAATTTTTTTTTTTTGGAAAATTTGGAAAAAAATGTTCCCTGGGGGTACCCTTGGATTTTTATCGAATTTGATTAATCGGCTATATTGGCGTCAATTTTGGTCCGAGAGTCAAGCGAATGAACATTTTCTACATAAAATTGGCCGCTCGTTCTTCTGCCATACTCAGAATTTTCCTACATCTAACTGATCTAACTGCTGATTAAAAAAATCTACACATGTGGCTAAAAATTATGCACCGTTTTGCCGGAAAATGGAAAAAACTGTAGATTTTTTAATTCGGTTTTTCCTCTTTTCCGGCAAACTGGGGTTAAGCAAACAGAAAAAATCACATGCTTGCAATAAGCTGGACCAAGTGCATGTACCGAAACAATAAACAAATTTTTTTTTTTTTTGGAAAATTTGGAAAAAATGTTCCAAGGGGGTACCCTTGGATTTTTATCAAATTTGGTTAATCGGCTATATTGGCGTCAATTTTGGTCCGAGAGTCAAGCAAATGAACATTTTCTACATAAAATTGGCCGCTCGTTCTTCTGCCATACTCAGAATTTTCCTACATCTAACTGATCTAACTGCTGATTAAAAAAATCTACACATGTGGCTAAAAATTATGCACCGTTTTGCCGGAAAATGGAAAAAACTGTAGATTTTTTAATTCGGTTTTTCCTCTTTTCCGGCAAACTGGGGTTAAGCAAACAGAAAAAATCACATGCTTGCAATAAGCTGGACCAAGTGCATGTACCGAAACAATAAACAAATTTTTTTTTTTTTTGGAAAATTTGGAAAAAATGTTCCAAGGGGGTACCCTTGGATTTTTATCAAATTTGGTTAATCGGCTATATTGGCGTCAATTTTGGTCCGAGAGTCAAGCGAATGAACATTTTCTACATAAAATTGGCCGCTCGTTCTTCTGCCATACTCAGAATTTTCCTACATCTAACTGATCTAACTGCTGATTAAAAAAATCTACACATGTGGCTAAAAATTATGCACCGTTTTGCCGGAAAATGGAAAAAAATGTAGATTTTTTAATTCGGTTTTTCTTCTTTTCCGGCGAACTGGGGTTAAGCGAACAGAAAAAATCACATGCTTGCAATAAGCTGGACCAAGTGCATGTACCGAAACAATAAACAAAATTTTTTTTTTTGGAAAATTTGGAAAAAATGTTCCAAGGGGGTACCCTTGGATTTTTATCGAATTTGGTTAATCGGCTATATTGGCGTCAATTTTGGTCCGAGAGTCAAGCGAATGAACATTTTCTACATAAAATTGGCCGCTTGTTCTTCTGCCATACTCAGAATTTTCCTACATCTAACGGTTCGTGAGAAAAATTTCCACTTGGATGTCTGTATTTGCTGAAAATTTCGTGAAAATTAAAAGTGTATATTTCGTTGAATGTTTGAATTATTTCGATTAAGGTTGGCCTGCTGATTAAAAAAATCTACACATGTGGCTAAAAATTATGCACCGTTTTGTCGGAAAATGGAAAAAACTGTAGATTTTTTAATTCGATTTTTCCTCTTTTCCGGCAAACTGGGGTTAAGCGAACAGAAAAAATCACATGCTTGCAATAAGCTGAAAAAAGTGCATGTACCGAAACAATAAACAAAATTTTTTTTTTTGGAAAATTTGGAAAAAATTTTCCAAGGGGGTACCCTTGGATTTTTATCGAATTTGGTTAATCGGCTATATTGGCGTCAATTTTGGTCCGAGAGTCAAGCGAATGAACATTTTCTACATAAAATTGGCCGCTTGTTCTTCTGCCATACTCAGAATTTTCCTACATCTAACGGTTCGTGAGAAAAATTTCCACTTGGATGTCTGTATTTGCTGAAAATTTCGTGAAAATTAAAAGTGTATATTTCGTTTAAAATTTGAATTATTTCGATTAAGGTTGGCCTGCTAATTAAAAATATCTACACATGTGGCTAAAAATTATGCACCGTTTTGCCGGAAAATGGAAAAAACTGTAGATTTTTTAATTCGATTTTTATTCTTTTCCTGCAAACTGGGGTTAAGCGAACAGAAAAAATCACATGCTTGCAATAAGCTGGACAAAGTGCATGTACCGAAACAATAAACAAAATTTTTTTTTTTTTTGGAAAATTTGGAAAAAATGTTCCAAGGGGGTACCCTTGGATTTTTATCGAATTTGGTTAATCGGCTATATTGGCGTCAATTTTGGTCCGAGAGTCAAGCGAATGAACATTTTCTACATAAAATTGGCCGCTCGTTCTTCTGCCATACTCAGAATTTTCCTACATCTAACTGATCTAACTGCTGATTAAAAAAATCTACACATGTGGCTAAAAATTATGCACCGTTTTGTCGGAAAATGGAAAAAACTGTAGATTTTTTAATTCGGTTTTTCCTCTTTTCCGGCAAACTGGGGTTAAGCGAACAGAAAAAATCACATGCTTGCAATAAGCTGGACCAAGTGCATGTACCGAAACAATAAACAAAATTTTTTTTTTTGGAAAATTTGGAAAAAATGTTCCAAGGGGGTACCCTTGGATTTTTATCGAATTTGGTTAATCGGCTATATTGGCGTCAATTTTGGTCCGAGAGTCAAGCGAATGAACATTTTCTACATAAAATTGGCCGCTCGTTCTTCTGCCATACTCAGAATTTTCCTACATCTAACGGTTCGTGAGAAAAATTTCCACTTGGATGTCTGTATTTGCTGAAAATTTCGTGAAAATTAAAAGTGTATATTTCGTTTAAAATTTGAATTATTTCGATTAAGGTTGGCCTGCTGATTAAAAAAATCTACACATGTGGCTAAAAATTATGCACCGTTTTGTCGGAAAATGGAAAAAACTGTATATTTTTTAATTCGATTTTTCCTCTTTTCCGGCAAACTGGGGTTAAGCGAACAGAAAAAATCACATGCTTGCAATAAGCTGGACCAAGTGCATGTACCGAAACAATAAACAAAATTTTTTTTTTGGAAAATTTGGAAAAAATGTTCCAAGGGGGTACCCTTGGATTTTTATCGAATTTGGTTAATCGGCTATATTGGCGTCAATTTTGGTCCGAGAGTCAAGCAAATGAACATTTTCTACATAAAATTGGCCGCTCGTTCTTCTGCCATACTCAAAATTTTCCTACATCTAACTGATCTAACTGCTGATTAAAAAAATCTACACATGTGGCTAAAAATTATGCACCGTTTTGCCGGAAAATGGAAAAAACTGTAGATTTTTTAATTCGGTTTTTCCTCTTTTCCGGCAAACTGGGGTTAAGCGAACAGAAAAAATCACATGCTTGCAATAAGCTGGACCAAGTGCATGTACCGAAACAATAAACAAAATTTTTTTTTTTTGGAAAATTTGGAAAAAATGTTCCAAGGGGGTACCCTTGGATTTTTATCGAATTTGGTTAATCGGCTATATTGGCGTCAATGTTGGTCCGAGAGTCAAGCGAATGAACATTTTCTACATAAAATTGGCCGCTCGTTCTTCTGCCATACTCAGAATTTTCCTACATCTAACGGTTCGTGAGAAAAATTTCCACTTGGATGTCTGTATTTGCTGAAAATTTCGTGAAAATTAAAAGTGTATATTTCGTTTAAAATTTGAATTATTTCGATTAAGGTTGGCCTGCTGATTAAAAAAATCTACACATGTGGCTAAAAATTATGCACCGTTTTGTCGGAAAATGGAAAAAACTAGATTTTTTAATTCGATTTTTCCTCTTTTCCGGCAAACTGGGGTTAAGCGAACAGAAAAAGTCACATGCTTGCAATAAGCTGGACCAAGTGCATGTACCGAAACAATAAACAAAATTTTTTTTTTTTGGAAAATTTGGAAAAAATGTTCCAAGGGGGTACCCTTGGATTTTTATCGAATTTGGTTAATCGGCTATATTGGCGTCAATTTTGGTCCGAGAGTCAAGCGAATACACAGTTCCTACATAAAATTGGCTGCTTGTTCTTCTGCCATACTCAGAATTTTCCTACATCTAACGGTTCATGAGAAAAATTTCCACTTGGATGTCTGTATTTGCTGAAAATTTCGTGAAAATTAAAAGTGTATATTTTTTTTTAATTTTAATTATTTCGATTAAAGGTGGCCTGCTGATTAAAAAAATCTAAACACGTTGCCAGAAATTATGCACCGTTTGGCCGGAAAATCGAAAAAACTGTAGATTTTTTAATTCGATTTTTCCTCTTTTCCGGCAAACTGGGGTTAAGCGAACAGAAAAAATCACATGCTTGCAATAAGCTGGACAAAGTGCATGTACCGAAACAATAAACAAAATTTTTTTTTTTTGGAAAATTTGGAAAAAAATGTTCCCTGGGGGTACCCTTGGATTTTTATCGAATTTGATTAATCGGCTATATTGGCGTCAATTTTGGTCCGAGAGTCAAGCGAATGAACATTTTCTACATAAAATTGGCCGCTCGTTCTTCTGCCATACTCAGAATTTTCCTACATCTAACTGATCTAACTGCTGATTAAAAAAATCTACACATGTGGCTAAAAATTATGCACCGTTTTGCCGGAAAATGGAAAAAACTGTAGATTTTTTAATTCGGTTTTTCCTCTTTTCCGGCAAACTGGGGTTAAGCAAACAGAAAAAATCACATGCTTGCAATAAGCTGGACCAAGTGCATGTACCGAAACAATAAACAAATTTTTTTTTTTTTTGGAAAATTTGGAAAAAATGTTCCAAGGGGGTACCCTTGGATTTTTATCAAATTTGGTTAATCGGCTATATTGGCGTCAATTTTGGTCCGAGAGTCAAGCAAATGAACATTTTCTACATAAAATTGGCCGCTCGTTCTTCTGCCATACTCAGAATTTTCCTACATCTAACTGATCTAACTGCTGATTAAAAAAATCTACACATGTGGCTAAAAATTATGCACCGTTTTGCCGGAAAATGGAAAAAACTGTAGATTTTTTAATTCGGTTTTTCCTCTTTTCCGGCAAACTGGGGTTAAGCAAACAGAAAAAATCACATGCTTGCAATAAGCTGGACCAAGTGCATGTACCGAAACAATAAACAAATTTTTTTTTTTTTTGGAAAATTTGGAAAAAATGTTCCAAGGGGGTACCCTTGGATTTTTATCAAATTTGGTTAATCGGCTATATTGGCGTCAATTTTGGTCCGAGAGTCAAGCGAATGAACATTTTCTACATAAAATTGGCCGCTCGTTCTTCTGCCATACTCAGAATTTTCCTACATCTAACTGATCTAACTGCTGATTAAAAAAATCTACACATGTGGCTAAAAATTATGCACCGTTTTGCCGGAAAATGGAAAAAAATGTAGATTTTTTAATTCGGTTTTTCTTCTTTTCCGGCGAACTGGGGTTAAGCGAACAGAAAAAATCACATGCTTGCAATAAGCTGGACCAAGTGCATGTACCGAAACAATAAACAAAATTTTTTTTTTGGAAAATTTGGAAAAAATGTTCCAAGGGGGTACCCTTGGATTTTTATCGAATTTGGTTAATCGGCTATATTGGCGTCAATTTTGGTCCGAGAGTCAAGCAAATGAACATTTTCTACATAAAATTGGCCGCTCGTTTTTCTGCCATACTCAGAATTTTCCTACATCTAACTGATCTAACTGCTGATTAAAAAAATCTACACATGTGGCTAAAAATTATGCACCGTTTTGCCGGAAAATGGAAAAAACTGTAGATTTTTTAATTCGGTTTTTCCTCTTTTCCGGCAAACTGGGGTTAAGCGAACAGAAAAAATCACATGCTTGCAATAAGCTGGACCAAGTGCATGTACCGAAACAATAAACAAAATTTTTTTTTTTGGAAAATTTGGCAAAATTGTTCCAAGGGGGTACCCGTGGATTTTTATCGAATTTGGTTAATCGGCTATATTGGCGTCAATTTTGGTCCGAGAGTCAAGCGAATGAACATTTTCTACATAGAATTGGCCGCTCGTTCTTCTGCCATACTCAGAATTTTCATACATCTAACGGTTCGTGAGAAAAATTTCCACTTGGATGTCTGTATTTGCTGAAAATTTCGTGAAAATTAAAAGTGTATATTTCGTTTAAAATTTAAATTATTTCGATTAAGGTTGGCCTGCTGATTAAAAATATCTCAACACGTTGCCAGAAATTATGCACCGTTTGGCCGGAAAATCGAAAAAACTGTAGATTTTTTAATTCGATTTTTTCTCTTTTCCGGCAAACTGGGATTAAGCGAACAGAAAAAATCACATGCTTGCAATAAGCTGGACCAAGTGCATGTACCGAAACAATAAACAAATTTTTTTTTTTTTGGAAAATTTGGAAAAAATGTTCCATGGGGGTACCCTTGGATTTTATCGAATTTGGTTAATCGGCTATATTGGCGTCAATTTTGGTCCGAGAGTCAAGCGAATGAACATTTTCTACATAAAATTGGCCGCTCGTTCTTCTGCCATACTCAGAATTTTCCTACATCTAACGGTTCCTGAGAAAAATTTCCACTTGGATGTCTGTATTTGCTGAAAATTTCGTGAAAATTAAAAGCGTATATTTCGTTTAAAATTTGAATTATTTCGATTAAGGTTGGCCTGCTGATTAAAAAAATCTACACATGTGGCTAAAAATTATGCACCGTTTTGCCGGAAAATGGAAAAAACTGTAGATTTTTTAATTCGATTTTTCCTCTTTTCCGGCAAACTGGGGTTAAGCGAACAGAAAAAATCACATGCTTGCAATAAGCTGGACAAAGTGCATGTACCGAAACAATAAACAAAATTTTTTTTTTGGAAAATTTGGAAAAATGTTCCAAGGGGGTACCCTTGGATTTTTATCGAATTTGGTTAATCGGCTATATTGGCGTCAATTTTGGTCCGAGAGTCAAGCGAATGAACATTTTCTACATAAAATTGACCGCTCGTTCTTCTGCCATACTCAGAATTTTCCAACATCTAACTGATCTAACTGCTGATTAAAAAAATGTACACATGTTGCTAAAAATTATGCATCGTTTTGCCGGAAAATGGAAAAAACTGTAGATTTTTTAATTCGGTTTTTCCTCTTTTCCGGCAAACTGGGGTTAAGCGAACAGAAAAAATCACATGTTTGCAATAAGCTAGACCAAGTGCATGTACCGAAACAATAAACAAAATTTTTTTTTTTTTGGAAAATTTGGAAAAAATGTTCCAAGGGGGAACCCTTGGATTTTTATCGAATTTGGTTAATCGGCTATATTGGCGTCAATTTTGTTCCGAGAGTCAAGCGAATACACAGTTCCTACATAAAATTGGCTGCTTGTTCTTCTGCCATACTCAGAATTTTCCTACATCTAACGGTTCATGAGAAAAATTTCCACTTGGATGTCTGTATTTGCTGAAAATTTCGTGAAAATTAAAAGTGTATATTTTTTTTTAATTTTAATTATTTCGATTAAGGGTGGCCTGCTGATTAAAAATATCTCAACACCTCGCCAGAAATTATGCACCGTTTGGCCGGAAAATCGAAAAAACTGTGGATTTTTTAATTCGATTTTTCCTCTTTTCCGGCAAACTGGAGTTAAGCGAACAGAAAAAATCACATGCTTGCAATAAGCTGGACCAAGTGCATGTACCGAAACAATAAACAAATTTTTTTTTTTTTGGAAAATTTGGAAAAAATGTTCCATGGGGGTACCCTTGGATTTTTATCGAATTTGGTTAATCGGCTATATTGGCGTCAATTTTGGTCCGAGAGTCAAGCGAATGAACATTTTCTACATAAAATTGGCCGCTCGTTCTTCTGCCATACTCAGAATTTTCCTACATCGAACGGTTCCTGAGAAAAATTTCCACTTGGATGTCTGTATTTGCTGAAAATTTCGTGAAAATTAAAAGCGTATATTTCGTTTAAAATTTGAATTATTTCGATTAAGGTTGGCCTGCTGATTAAAAAAATCTACACATGTGGCTAAAAATTATGAACCGTTTTGCCGGAAAATGGAAAAAACTGTAGATTTTTTAATTCGGTTTTTCCTCTTTTCCGGCGAACTGGGGTTAAGCGAACAGAAAAAATCACATGCTTGCAATAAGCTGGACCAAGTGCATGTACCGAAACAATAAACAAAATTTTTTTTTTTGGAAAATTTGGAAAAAATGTTCCAAGGGGGTACCCTTGGATTTTTATCGAATTTGGTTAATCGGCTATATTGGCGTCAATTTTGGTCCGAGAGTCAAGCAAATGAACATTTTCTACATAAAATTGGCCGCTCGTTCTTCTGCCATACTCAGAATTTTCCTACATCTAACTGATCTAACTGCTGATTAAAAAAATCTACACATGTGGCTAAAAATTATGCACCGTTTTGCCGGAAAATGGAAAAAACTGTAGATTTTTTAATTCGGTTTTTCCTCTTTTCCGGCAAACTGGGGTTAAGCGAACAGAAAAAATCACATGCTTGCAATAAGCTGGACCAAGTGCATGTACCGAAACAATAAACAAAATTTTTTTTTTTGGAAAATTTGGCAAAATTGTTCCAAGGGGGTACCCTTGGATTTTTATCGAATTTGGTTAATCGGCTATATTGGCGTCAATTTTGTTCCGAGAGTCAAGCGAATACACTGTTCCTACAAAAAATTGGCTGCTTGTTCTTCTGCCATACTCAGAATTTTCCTACATCTAACGGTTCATGAGAAAAATTTCCACTTGGATGTCTGTATTTGCTGAAAATTTCGTGAAAATTAAAAGTGTATATTTTTTTTTAATTTTAATTATTTCGATTAAGGGTGGCCTGCTGATTAAAAATATCTCAACACGTTGCCAGAAATTATGCACCGTTTGGCCGGAAAATCGAAAAAACTGTAGATTTTTTAATTCGATTTTTTCTCTTTTCCGGCAAACTGGGGTTAAGCGAACAGAAAAAATCACATGCTTGCAATAAGCTGGACCAAGTGCATGTACCGAAACAATAAACAAATTTTTTTTTTTTTTGGAAAATTTGGAAAAAATGTTCCATGGGGGTACCCTTGGATTTTTATCGAATTTGGTTAATCGGCTATATTGGCGTCAATTTTGGTCCGAGAGTCAAGCGAATGAACATTTTCTACATAAAATTGGCCGCTCGTTCTTCTACCATACTCAGAATTTTCCAACATCTAACTGATCTAACTGCTGATTAAAAAAATGTACACATGTTGCTAAAAATTATGCACCGTTTTGCCGGAAAATGGAAAAAACTGTAGATTTTTTAATTCGGTTTTTCCTCTTTTCCGGCAAACTGGGGTTAAGCGAACAGAAAAAATCACATGTTTGCAATAAGCTAGACCAAGTGCATGTACCGAAACAATAAACAAAATTTTTTTTTTTTTGGAAAATTTGGAAAAAATGTTCCAAGGGGGTACCCTTGGATTTTTATCGAATTTGGTTAATCGGCTATATTGGCGTCAATTTTGTTCCGAGAGTCAAGCGAATACACAGTTCCTACATAAAATTGGCTGCTTGTTCTTCTGCCATACTCAGAATTTTCCTACATCTAACGGTTCATGAGAAAAATTTCCACTTGGATGTCTGTATTTGCTGAAAATTTCGTGAAAATTAAAAGTGTATATTTTTTTTTAATTTTAATTATTTCGATTAAGGGTGGCCTGCTGATTAAAAATATCTCAACACGTTGCCAGAAATTATGCACCGTTTGGCCGGAAAATCGAAAAAACTGTAGATTTTTTAATTCGATTTTTCCCTCTTTTCCGGCAAACTGGAGTTAAGCGAACAGAAAAAATCACATGCTTGCAATAAGCTGGACCAAGTGCATGTACCGAAACAATAAACAAATTTTTTTTTTTTTGGAAAATTTGGAAAAAATGTTCCATGGGGGTACCATTGGATTTTTATCGAATTTGGTTAATCGGCTATATTGGCGTCAATTTTGGTCCGAGAGTCAAGCGAATGAACATTTTCTACATAAAATTGGCCGCTCGTTCTTCTGCCATACTCAGAATTTTCCTACATCTAACTGATCTAACTGCTGATTAAAAAAATCTACACATGTGGCTAAAAATTATGCACCGTTTTGCCGGAAAATGGAAAAAACTGTAGATTTTTTAATTCGGTTTTTCCTCTTTTCCGGCGAACTGGGGTTAAGCGAACAGAAAAAATCACATGCTTGCAATAAGCTGGACCAAGTGCATGTACCGAAACAATAAACAAAATTTTTTTTTTTGGAAAATTTGGAAAAAATGTTCCAAGGGGGTACCCTTGGATTTTTATCGAATTTGGTTAATCGGCTATATTGGCGTCAATTTTGGTCCGAGAGTCAAGCAAATGAACATTTTCTACATAAAATTGGCCGCTCGTTCTTCTGCCATACTCAGAATTTTCCTACATCTAACTGATCTAACTGCTGATTAAAAAAATCTACACATGTGGCTAAAAATTATGCACCGTTTTGCCGGAAAATGGAAAAAACTGTAGATTTTTTAATTCGGTTTTTCCTCTTTTCCGGCAAACTGGGGTTAAGCGAACAGAAAAAAATCACATGCTTGCAATAAGCTGGACCAAGTGCATGTACCGAAACAATAAACAAAATTTTTTTTTTTGGAAAATTTGGCAAAATTGTTCCAAGGGGGTACCCTTGGATTTTTATCGAATTTGGTTAATCGGCTATATTGGCGTCAATTTTGGTCCGAGAGTCAAGCGAATGAACATTTTCTACATAAAATTGGCCGCTCGTTCTTCTGCCATACTCAGAATTTTCCTACATCTAACGGTTCGTGAGAACAATTTCCACTTGGATGTCTGTATTTGCTGAAAATTTCGTGAAAATTAAAAGTGTATATTTCGTTTAAAATTTGAATTATTTCGATTAAGGTTGGCCTGCTGATTAAAAAAATCTACACATGTGGCTAAAAATTATGCACCGTTTTGCCGGAAAATGGAAAAAACTGTAGATTTTTTAATTCGATTTTTCCTCTTTTCCGGCAAACTGGGGTTAAGCGAACAGAAAAAATCACATGCTTGCAATAAGCTGGACAAAGTGCATGTACCGAAACAATAAACAAAATTTTTTTTTTGGAAAATTTGGAAAAAATGTTCCAAGGGGGTACCCTTGGATTTTTATCGAATTTGGTTAATCGGCTATATTGGCGTCAATTTTGGTCCGAGAGTCAAGCGAATGAACATTTTCTACATAAAATTGGCCGCTCGTTCTTCTACCATACTCAGAATTTTCCAACATCTAACTGATCTAACTGCTGATTAAAAAAATGTACACATGTTGCTAAAAATTATGCACCGTTTTGCCGGAAAATGGAAAAAACTGTAGATTTTTTAATTCGGTTTTTCCTCTTTTCCGGCAAACTGGGGTTAAGCGAACAGAAAAAATCACATGTTTGCAATAAGCTAGACCAAGTGCATGTACCGAAACAATAAACAAAATTTTTTTTTTTTGGAAAATTTGGAAAAAATGTTCCAAGGGGGTACCCTTGGATTTTTATCGAATTTGGTTAATCGGCTATATTGGCGTCAATTTTGTTCCGAGAGTCAAGCGAATACACTGTTCCTACAAAAAATTGGCTGCTTGTTCTTCTGCCATACTCAGAATTTTCCTACATCTAACGGTTCATGAGAAAAATTTCCACTTGGATGTCTGTATTTGCTGAAAATTTCGTGAAAATTAAAAGTGTATATTTTTTTTTAATTTTAATTATTTCGATTAAGGGTGGCCTGCTGATTAAAAATATCTCAACACGTTGCCAGAAATTATGCACCGTTTGGCCGGAAAATCGAAAAAACTGTAGATTTTTTAATTCGATTTTTTCTCTTTTCCGGCAAACTGGGGTTAAGCGAACAGAAAAAATCACATGCTTGCAATAAGCTGGACCAAGTGCATGTACCGAAACAATAAACAAATTTTTTTTTTTTTTGGAAAATTTGGAAAAAATGTTCCATGGGGGTACCCTTGGATTTTTATCGAATTTGGTTAATCGGCTATATTGGCGTCAATTTTGGTCCGAGAGTCAAGCGAATGAACATTTTCTACATAAAATTGGCCGCTCGTTCTTCTGCCATACTCAGAATTTTCCTACATCTAACGGTTCATGAGAAAAATTTCCACTTGGATGTCTGTATTTGCTGAAAATTTCGTGAAAATTAAAAGTATATATTTTTTTTTAATTTTAATTATTTCGATTAAGGGTGGCCTGCTGATTAAAAATATCTCAACACGTTGCCAGAAATTATGCACCGTTTGGCCGGAAAATCGAAAAAACTGTAGATTTTTTAATTCGATTTTTTCTCTTTTCCGGCAAACTGGGGTTAAGCGAACAGAAAAAATCACATGCTTGCAATAAGCTGGACCAAGTGCATGTACTGAAACCATAAACAAATTTTTTTTTTTTTTTGGAAAATTTGGAAAAAATGTTCCATGGGGGTACCCTTGGATTTTTATCGAATTTGGTTAATCGGCTATATTGGCGTCAATTTTGGTCCGAGAGTCAAGCGAATGAACATTTTCTACATAAAATTGGCCGCTCGTTCTTCTGCCATACTCAGAATTTTCCTACATCTAACGGATCATGAGAAAAATTTCCACTTGGATGTCTGTATTTGCTGAAAATTTCGTGAAAATTAAAAGTGTATATTTTTTTTTAATTTTAATTATTTCGATTAAGGGTGGCCTGCTGATTAAAAAAATCTACACATGTGGCTAAAAATTATGCACCGTTTTGCCGGAAAATGGAAAAAACTGTAGATTTTTAATTCGGTTTTTCCTCTTTTCCGGCAAACTGGGGTTAAGCGAACAGAAAAATTCACATGCTTGCAATATGCTGGACCAAGTGCATGTACCGAAACAATAAACAAATTTTTTTTTTTTTTGGAAAATTTGGAAAAAATGTTCCATGGGGGTACCCTTGGATTTTAATCGAATTTGGTTAATCGGCTATATTGGCGTCAATTTTGGTCCGAGAGTCAAGCGAATGAACATTTTCTACATAAAATTGGCCGCTCGTTCTTCTGCCATACTCAGAATTTTCCTACATCTAACGGTTCCTGAGAAAAATTTCCACTTGGATGTCTGTATTTGCTGAAAATTTCGTGAAAATTAAAAGCGTATATTTCGTTTAAAATTTGAATTATTTCGATTAAGGTTGGCCTGCTGTTTAAAAATTCTACACATGTGGCTAAAAATTATGCACCGTTTTGCCGGAAAATGGAAAAAACTGTAGATTTTTTAATTCGATTTTTCCTCTTTTCCGGCAAACTGGGGTTAAGCGAACAGAAAAAATCACATGCTTGCAATAAGCTGGACAAAGTGCATGTACCGAAACAATAAACAAAATTTTTTTTTTTGGAAAATTTGGAAAAAATGTTCCAAGGGGGTACCCTTGGATTTTTATCGAATTTGGTTAATCGGCTATATTGGCGTCAATTTTGGTCCGAGAGTCAAGCGAATGAACATTTTCTACATAAAATTGACCGCTCGTTCTTCTGCCATACTCAGAATTTTCCAACATCTAACTGATCTAACTGCTGATTAAAAAAATGTACACATGTTGCTAAAAATTATGCACCGTTTTGCCGGAAAATGGAAAAAACTGTAGATTTTTTAATTCGGTTTTTCCTCTTTTCCGGCAAACTGGGGTTAAGCGAACAGAAAAAATCACATGTTTGCAATAAGCTAGATCAAGTGCATGTACCGAAACAATAAACAAAATTTTTTTTTTTTGGAAAATTTGGAAAAAATGTTCCAAGGGGGAACCCTTGGATTTTTATCGAATTTGGTTAATCGGCTATATTGGCGTCAATTTTGTTCCGAGAGTCAAGCGAATACACAGTTCCTACATAAAATTGGCTGCTTGTTCTTCTGCCATACTCAGAATTTTCCTATATCTAACGGTTCATGAGAAAAATTTCCACTTGGATGTCTGTATTTGCTGAAAATTTCGTGAAAATTAAAAGTGTATATTTTTTTTTAATTTTAATTATTTCGATTAAGGGTGGCCTGCTGATTAAAAATATCTCAACACCTCGCCAGAAATTATGCACCGTTTGGCCGGAAAATCGAAAAAACTGTAGATTTTTTAATTCGATTTTTCCTCTTTTCCGGCAAACTGGAGTTAAGCGAACAGAAAAAATCACATGCTTGCAATAAGCTGGACCAAGTGCATGTACCGAAACAATAAACAAATTTTTTTTTTTTTGGAAAATTTGGAAAAAATGTTCCATGGGGGTACCCTTGGATTTTTATCGAATTTGGTTAATCGGCTATATTGGCGTCAATTTTGGTCCGAGAGTCAAACGAATGAACATTTTCTACATAAAATTGGCCGCTTGTTCTTCTGCCATACCCAGAATTTTCCTACATCTAACGGTTCCTGAGAAAAATTTCCACTTGGATGTCTGTATTTGCTGAAAATTTCGTGAAAATTAAAAGCGTATATTTCGTTTAAAATTTGAATTATTTCGATTAAGGTTGGCCTGCTGATTAAAAAAATCTACACATGTGGCTAAAAATTATGAACCGTTTTGCCGGAAAATGGAAAAAACTGTAGATTTTTTAATTCGGTTTTTCCTCTTTTCCGGCAAACTGGGGTTAAGCAAACAGAAAAAATCACATGCTTGCAATAAGCTGGACCAAGTGCATGTACCGAAACAATAAACAAATTTTTTTTTTTTTGGAAAATTTGGAAAAAATGTTCCAAGGGGGTACCCTTGGATTTTTATCGAATTTGGTTAATCGGCTATATTGGCGTCAATTTTGGTCCGAGAGTCAAGCGAATGAACATTTTCTACATAAAATTGGCCGCTCGTTCTTCTGCCATACTCAGAATTTTCCTACATCTAACTGATCTAACTGCTGATTAAAAAAATCTACACATGTGGCTAAAAATTATGCACCGTTTTGCCGGAAAATGGAAAAAACTGTAGATTTTTTAATTCGGTTTTTCCTCTTTTCCGGCGAACTGGGGTTAAGCGAACAGAAAAAATCACATGCTTGCAATAAGCTGGACCAAGTGCATGTACCGAAACAATAAACAAAATTTTTTTTTTTGGAAAATTTGGAAAAAATGTTCCAAGGGGGTACCCTTGGATTTTTATCGAATTTGGTTAATCGGCTATATTGGCGTCAATTTTGGTCCGAGAGTCAAGCAAATGAACATTTTCTACATAAAATTGGCCGCTCGTTCTTCTACCATACTCAGAATTTTCCTACATCTAACTGATCTAACTGCTGATTAAAAAAATCTACACATGTGGCTAAAAATTATGCACCGTTTTGCCGGAAAATGGAAAAAACTGTAGATTTTTTAATTCGGTTTTTCCTCTTTTCCGGCAAACTGGGGTTAAGCGAACAGAAAAAATCACATGCTTGCAATAAGCTGGACCAAGTGCATGTACCGAAACAATAAACAAAATTTTTTTTTTTGGAAAATTTGGCAAAATTGTTCCAAGGGGGTACCCTTGGATTTTTATCGAATTTGGTTAATCGGCTATATTGGCGTCAATTTTGGTCCGAGAGTCAAGCGAATGAACATTTTCTACATAAAATTGGCCGCTCGTTCTTCTGCCATACTCAGAATTTTCCTACATCTAACGGTTCGTGAGAAAAATTTCCACTTGGATGTCTGTATTTGCTGAAAATTTCGTGAAAATTAAAAGTGTATATTTCGTTTAAAATTTGAATTATTTCGATTAAGGTTGGCCTGCTGATTAAAAATTCTACACATGTGGCTAAAAATTATGCACCGTTTTGCCGGAAAATGGAAAAAACTGTAGATTTTTTAATTCGATTTTTCCTCTTTTCCGGCAAACTGGGGTTAAGCGAACAGAAAAAATCACATGCTTGCAATAAGCTGGACAAAGTGCATGTACCGAAACAATAAACAAAATTTTTTTTTTTGGAAAATTTGGAAAAAATGTTCCAAGGGGGTACCCTTGGATTTTTATCGAATTTGGTTAATCGGCTATATTGGCGTCAATTTTGGTCCGAGAGTCAAGCGAATGAACATTTTCTACATAAAATTGACAGCTCGTTCTTCTGCCATACTCAGAATTTTCCAACATCTAACTGATCTAACTGCTGATTAAAAAAATGTACACATGTTGCTAAAAATTATGCACCGTTTTGCCGGAAAATGGAAAAAACTGTAGATTTTTTAATTCGGTTTTTCCTCTTTTCCGGCAAACTGGGGTTAAGCGAACACAAAAAAATCACATGTTTGCAATAAGCTAGATCAAGTGCATGTACCGAAACAATAAACAAAATTTTTTTTTTTTGGAAAATTTGGAAAAAATGTTCCAAGGGGGAACCCTTGGATTTTTATCGAATTTGGTTAATCGGCTATATTGGCGTCAATTTTGTTCCGAGAGTCAAGCGAATACACAGTTCCTACATAAAATTGGCTGCTTGTTCTTCTGCCATACTCAGAATTTTCCTACATCTAACGGTTCATGAGAAAAATTTCCACTTGGATGTCTGTATTTGCTGAAAATTTCGTGAAAATTAAAAGTGTATATTTTTTTTTTAATTTTAATTATTTCGATTAAGGGTGGCCTGCTGATTAAAAATATCTCAACACCTCGCCAGAAATTATGCAATGTTTGGCCGGAAAATCGAAAAAACTGTAGATTTTTTAATTCGATTTTTCCTCTTTTCCGGCAAACTGGAGTTAAGCGAACAGAAAAAATCACATGCTTGCAATAAGCTGGACCAAGTGCATGTACCGAAACAATAAACAAATTTTTTTTTTTTTGGAAAATTTGGAAAAAATGTTCCATGGGGGTACCCTTGGATTTTTATCGAATTTGGTTAATCGGCTATATTGGCGTCAATTTTGGTCCGAGAGTCAAGCGAATGAACATTTTCTACATAAAATTGGCCGCTCGTTCTTCTGCCATACCCAGAATTTTCCTACATCTAACGGTTCCTGAGAAAAATTTCCACTTGGATGTCTGTATTTGCTGAAAACTTCGTGAAAATTAAAAGCGTATATTTCGTTTAAAATTTGAATTATTTCGATTAAGGTTGGCCTGCTGATTAAAAAAATCTACACATGTGGCTAAAAATTATGAACCGTTTTGCCGGAAAATGGAAAAAACTGTAGATTTTTTAATTCGGTTTTTCCTCTTTTCCGGCAAACTGGGGTTAAGCAAACAGAAAAAATCACATGCTTGCAATAAGCTGGACCAAGTGCATGTACCGAAACAATAAACAAATTTTTTTTTTTTTGGAAAATTTGGAAAAAATGTTCCAAGGGGGTACCCTTGGATTTTTATCGAATTTGGTTAATCGGCTATATTGGCGTCAATTTTGGTCCGAGAGTCAAGCGAATGAACATTTTCTACATAAAATTGGCCGCTCGTTCTTCTGCCATACTCAGAATTTTCCTACATCTAACTGATCTAACTGCTGATTAAAAAAATCTACACATGTGGCTAAAAATTATGCACCGTTTTGCCGGAAAATGGAAAAAACTGTAGATTTTTTAATTCGGTTTTTCCTCTTTTCCGGCGAACTGGGGTTAAGCGAACAGAAAAAATCACATGCTTGCAATAAGCTGGACCAAGTGCATGTACCGAAACAATAAACAAAATTTTTTTTTTTGGAAAATTTGGAAAAAATGTTCCAAGGGGGTACCCTTGGATTTTTATCGAATTTGGTTAATCGGCTATATTGGCGTCAATTTTGGTCCGAGAGTCAAGCAAATGAACATTTTCTACATAAAATTGGCCGCTCGTTCTTCTGCCATACTCAGAATTTTCCTACATCTAACTGATCTAACTGCTGATTAAAAAAATCTACACATGTGGCTAAAAATTATGCACCGTTTTGCCGGAAAATGGAAAAAACTGTAGATTTTTTAATTCGGTTTTTCCTCTTTTCCGGCAAACTGGGGTTAAGCGAACAGAAAAAATCACATGCTTGCAATAAGCTGGACCAAGTGCATGTACCGAAACAATAAACAAAATTTTTTTTTTTGGAAAATTTGGCAAAATTGTTCCAAGGGGGTACCCTTGGATTTTTATCGGATTTGGTTAATCGGCTATATTGGCGTCAATTTTGGTCCGAGAGTCAAGCGAATGAACATTTTCTACATAAAATTGGCCGCTCGTTCTTCTGCCATACTCAGAATTTTCCTACATCTAACGGTTCGTGAGAAAAATTTCCACTTGGATGTCTGTATTTGCTGAAAATTTCGTGAAAATTAAAAGTGTATATTTCGTTTAACATTTGAATTATTTCGATTAAGGTTGGCCTGCTGATTAAAAAAATCTACACATGTGGCTAAAAATTATGCACCGTTTTGCCGGAAAATGGAAAAAACTGTAGATTTTTTAATTCGATTTTTCCTCTTTTCCGGCAAACTGGGGTTAAGCGAACAGAAAAAATCACATGCTTGCAATAAGCTGGACAAAGTGCATGTACCGAAACAATAAACAAAATTTTTTTTTTTGGAAAATTTGGAAAAAATGTTCCAAGGGGGTACCCTTGGATTTTTATCGAATTTGGTTAATCGGCTATATTGGCGTCAATTTTGGTCCGAGAGTCAAGCGAATGAACATTTTCTACATAAAATTGGCCGCTCGTTCTTCTACCATACTCAGAATTTTCCAACATCTAACTGATCTAACTGCTGATTAAAAAAATGTACACATGTTGCTAAAAATTATGCACCGTTTTGCCGGAAAATGGAAAAAACTGTAGATTTTTTAATTCGGTTTTTCCTCTTTTCCGGCAAACTGGGGTTAAGCGAACAGAAAAAATCACATGTTTGCAATAAGCTAGACCAAGTGCATGTACCGAAACAATAAACAAAATTTTTTTTTTTTGGAAAATTTGGAAAAAATGTTCCAAGGGGGTACCCTTGGATTTTTATCGAATTTGGTTAATCGGCTATATTGGCGTCAATTTTGTTCCGAGAGTCAAGCGAATACACTGTTCCTACATAAAATTGGCTGCTTGTTCTTCTGCCATACTCAGAATTTTCCTACATCTAACGGTTCATGAGAAAAATTTCCACTTGGATGTCTGTATTTGCTGAAAATTTCGTGAAAATTAAAAGTGTATATTTTTTTTTAATTTTAATTATTTCGATTAAGGGTGGCCTGCTGATTATAAATATCTCAACACGTTGCCAGAAATTATGCACCGTTTGGCCGGAAAATCGAAAAAACTGTAGATTTTTTAATTCGATTTTTTCTCTTTTCCGGCAAACTGGGGTTAAGCGAACAGAAAAAATCACATGCTTGCAATAAGCTGGACCAAGTGCATGTACCGAAACAATAAACAAATTTTTTTTTTTTTTGGAAAATTTGGAAAAAATGTTCCATGGGGGTACCCTTGGATTTTTATCGAATTTGGTTAATCGGCTATATTGGCGTCAATTTTGGTCCGAGAGTCAAGCGAATGAACATTTTCTACATAAAATTGGCCGCTCGTTCTTCTGCCATACTCAGAATTTTCCTACATCTAACGGTTCCTGAGAAAAATTTCCACTTGGATGTCTGTATTTGCTAAAAATTTCGTGAAAATTAAAAGCGTATATTTCGTTTAAAATTTGAATTATTTCGATTAAGGTTGGCCTGCTGATTAAAAAAATCTACACATGTGGCTAAAAATTATGAACCGTTTTGCCGGAAAATGAAAAAACTGTAGATTTTTTAATTCGATTTTTCCTCTTTTCCGGCAAACTAGGGTTAAGCGAACAGAAAAAATCACATGTTTCCAATAAGCTGGACCAAGTGCATGTACCGAAACAATAAACAAAATTTTTTTTATTTGGAAAATTTGGAAAAAAATGTTCCAAGGGGGTACCCTTGGATTTTTATCGAATTTGGTTAATCGGCTATATTGGCGTCAATTTTGTTCCGAGAGTCAAGCGAATACACAGTTCCTACATAAAATTGGCTGCTTGTTCTTCTGCCATACTCAGAATTTTCCTACATCTAACGGTTCATGAGAAAAATTTCCACTTGGATGTCTGTATTTGCTGAAAATTTCGTGAAAATTAAAAGTGTATATTTTTTTTTATTTTAATTATTTCGATTAAGGGTGGCCTGCTGATTAAAAATATCTCAACACGTTGCCAGAAATTATGCACCGTTTGGCCGGAAAATCGAAAAAACTGTAGATTTTTTAATTCGATTTTTTCTCTTTTCCGGCAAACTGGGGTTAAGCGAACAGAAAAAATCACATGCTTGCAATAAGCTGGACCAAGTGCATGTACCGAAACAATAAACAAATTTTTTTTTTTTTTGGAAAATTTGGAAAAAATGTTCCATGGGGGTACCCTTGGATTTTTATCGAATTTGGTTAATCGGCTATATTGGCGTCAATTTTGGTCCGAGAGTCAAGCGAATGAACATTTTCTACATAAAATTGGCCGCTCGTTCTTCTGCCATATTCAGAATTTTCCTACATCTAACGGTTCCTGAGAAAAATTTCCACTTGGATGTCTGTATTTGCTGAAAATTTCGTGAAAATTAAAAGCGTATATTTCGTTTAAAATTTGAATTATTTCGATTAAGGTTGGCCTGCTGATTAAAAAAATCTACACATGTGGCTAAAAATTATGAACCGTTTTGCCGGAAAATGGAAAAAACTGTAGATTTTTTAATTCGATTTTTCCTCTTTTCCGGCAAACTAGGGTTAAGCGAACAGAAAAAATCACATGTTTCCAATAAGCTGGACCAAGTGCATGTACCGAAACAATAAATAAAATTTTTTTTATTTGGAAAATTTGGAAAAAAATGTTCCAAGGGGGTACCCTTGGATTTTTATCGAATTTGGTTAATCGGCTATATTGGCGTCAATTTTGGTCCGAGAGTCAAGCGAATACACAGTTCCTACATAAAATTGGCTGCTTGTTCTTCTGCCATACTCAGAATTTTCCTACATCTAACGGTTCATGAGAAAAATTTCCACTTGGATGTCTGTATTTGCTGAAAATTTCGTGAAAATTAAAAGTGTATATTTTTTTTTAATTTTAATTATTTCGATTAAGGGTGGCCTGCTGATTAAAAATATCTCAACACGTTGCCAGAAATTATGCACCGTTTGGCCAGAAAATCGAAAAAACCATAGATTTTTTAATTCGATTTTTTCTCTTTTGAAAAATTTGGAAAAAATGTTCCATGGGGGTACCCTTGGATTTTTATCGAATTTGGTTAATCGGCTATATTGGCGTCAATTTTGGTCCGAGAGTCAAGCGAATGAACATTTTCTACATAAAATTGGCCGCTCGTTCTTCTGCCATACTCAGAATTTTCCTACATCTAACGGTTCCTGAGAAAAATTTCCACTTGGATGTCTGTATTTGCTGAAAATTTCGTGAAAATTAAAAGCGTATATTTCGTTTAAAATTTGAATTATTTCGATTAAGGTTGGCCTGCTGATTAAAAAGATCTACACATGTGGCTAAAAATTATGAACCGTTTTGCCGGAAAATGGAAAAAACTGTAGATTTTTTAATTCGATTTTTCCTCTTTTCCGGCAAACTAGGGTTAAGCGAACAGAAAAAATCACATGTTTCCAATAAGCTGGACCAAGTGCATGTACCGAAACAATAAACAAAATTTTTTTTATTTGGAAAATTTGGAAAAAAATGTTCCAAGGGGGTACCCTTGGATTTTTATCGAATTTGGTTAATCGGCTATATTGGCGTCAATTTTGGTCCAAGAGTCAAGCGAATGAACATTTTCTACATTAAATTGGCCGCTCGTTCTTCTGCCATACTCAGAATTTTCCTACATCTAACGGTTCGTGAGAAAAATTTCCACTTGGATGTCTGTATTTGCTGAAAATTTCGTGAAAATTAAAAGCGTATATTTCGTTTAAAATTTGAATTATTTCGATTAAGGTTGGCCTGCTGATTAAAAAAATCTACACATGTGGCTAAAAATTATGCACCGTTTTGCCGGAAAATGGAAAAAACTGTAGATTTTTTAATTCGATTTTTCCTCTTTTCTGGCAAACTGGAGTTAAGCGAACAGAAAAAATCACATGCTTGCAATAAGCTGGACCAAATGCATGTACCGAAACAATAAACAAATTTTTTTTGTTTGGAAAATTTGGAAAAAGTGTTCCAAGGGGGTACCCTTGGATTTTTATCGAATTTGGTTAATCGGCTATATTGGCGTCAATTTTGGTCCAAGAGTCAAGCGAATGAACATTTTCTACATTAAATTGGCCGCTCGTTCTTCTGCCATACTCAGAATTTTCCTACATCTAACGGTTCGTGAGAAAAATTTCCACTTGGATGTCTGTATTTGCTGAAAATTTCGTGAAAATTAAAAGCGTATATTTCGTTTAAAATTTGAATTATTTCGATTAAGGTTGGCCTGCTGATTAAAAAAATCTACACATGTGGCTAAAAATTATGCACCGTTTTGCCGGAAAATGGAAAAAACTGTAGATTTTTTAATTCGATTTTTCCTCTTTTCCGGCAAACTGGGGTTAAGCGAACAGAAAAAATCACATGCTTGCAATAAGCTGGACATAGTGCATGTACCGAAACAATAAACAAAATCAATTTTGGTCCGAGAGTCAAGCGAATACACAGTTCCTATATAAAATTGGCTGCTTGTTCTTCTGCCATACTCAGAATTTTCCTACATCTAACGGTTCATGAGAAAAATTTCCACTTGGATGTCTGTATTTGCTGAAAATTTCGTGAAAATTAAAAGTGTATATTTTTTTTTAATTTTAATTATTTTGATTAAGGGTGGCCTGCTGATTAAAAAAATCTAAACACGTTGCCAGAAATTATGCACCGTTTGGCCGTAAAATTTCCACTTGGATGTCTGTATTTGCTGAAAATTTCGTAAAAATTAAAAGTGTATATTTTTTTTTTAATTTTAATTATTTTGATAAAGGGTGGCCTGCTGATTAAAAAAATCTAAACACGTTGCCAGAAATTATGCACCGTTTGGCCGTAAAATTTCCACTTGGATGTCTGTATTTGCTGAAAATTTCGTGAAAATTAAAAGTGTATATTTTTTTTTTAATTTTAATTATTTCGATTAAGGTTGGCCTGCTGATTAAAAAAATCTTCACATGTGGCTAAAAATTATGCACCGTTTTGCCGGAAAATGGAAAAAACTGTAGATTTTTTATTTCGATTTTTCTCCTTTTCCGGCAAACTGGGGTTAAGCGAACAGAAAAAATCACATGCTTGCAATAAGATGGACAAAGTGCATGTACCGAAACAATAAACAAAATTTTTTTTTTAGGAAAATTTGGAAAAAATGTTCCAAGGGGGTACCCTTGGATTTTTATCGAACTTGGTTAATCGGCTATATTGGCGTCAATTTTGGTCCGAGAGTCAAGCGAATACACAGTTCCTACATAAAATTGGCTGCTAGTTCTTCTGCCATACTCAGAATTTTCCTACATCTAACGGTTCGTGAGAAAAATTTCCACTTGGATGTCTGTATTTGCTGAAAATTTCGTGAAAATTAAAAGTGTATATTTCGTTTAAAATTTGAATTATTTCGATTAAGGTTGGCCTGCTGATTAAAAAAATCTACACATGTGGCTAAAAATTATGCACCGTTTGGCCGGAAAATCGAAAAAACTGTAGATTTTTTAATTCGATTTTTCCTCTTTTCCGGCAAACTGGGGTTAAGCGAACAGAAAAAATCACATGCTTGCAATAAGCTGGACCAAGTGCATGTACCGAAACAATAAACAAATTTTTTTTTTTTGGAAAATTTGGAAAAAATGTTCCAAGGGGGTACCCTTGGATTTTTATCGAACTTGGTTAATCGGCTATATTGGCGTCAATTTTGGTCCGAGAGTCAAGCGAATACACAGTTCCTACATAAAATTGGCTGCTAGTTCTTCTGCCATACTCAGAATTTTCCTACATCTAACGGTTCGTGAGAAAAATTTCCACTTGGATGTCTGTATTTGCTGAAAATTTCGTGAAAATTAAAAGTGTATATTTCGTTTAAAATTTGAATTATTTCGATTAAGGTTGGCCTGCTGATTAAAAAAATCTACACATGTGGCTAAAAATTATGCACCGTTTTGCCGGAAAATGGAAAAAACTGTAGATTTTTTATTTCGATTTTTCTCCTTTTCCGGCAAACTGGGGTTAAGCGAACAGAAAAAATCACATGCTTGCAATAAGATGGACAAAGTGCATGTACCGAAACAATAAACAAAATTTTTTTTTTAGGAAAATTTGGAAAAAATGTTCCAAGGGGGTACCCTTGGATTTTTATCGAACTTGGTTAATCGGCTATATTGGCGTCAATTTTGGTCCGAGAGTCAAGCGAATACACAGTTCCTACATAAAATTGGCTGCTAGTTCTTCTGCCATACTCAGAATTTTCCTACATCTAACGGTTCGTGAGAAAAATTTCCACTTGGATGTCTGTATTTGCTGAAAATTTCGTGAAAATTAAAAGTGTATATTTCGTTTAAAATTTGAATTATTTCGATTAAGGTTGGCCTGCTGATTAAAATAATCTACACATGTGGCTAAAAATTATGAACCGTTTTGCCGGAAAATGGAAAAAACTGTAGATTTTTTAATTCGATTTTTCCTCTTTTCCGGCAAACTGGGGTTAAGCGAACAGAAAAAATCACATGCTTGCAATAAGCTGGACCAAGTGCATGTACCGAAACAATAAACAAAATTTTTTTTTTTGGAAAATTTGGAAAAAATGTTCCAAGGGGGTACCCTTGGATTTTTATCGAATTTGGTTAATCGGCTATATTGGCGTCAATTTTGGTCCGAGAGTCAAGCAAATGAACATTTTCTACATAAAATTGGCCGCTCGTTCTTCTGCCATACTCAGAATTTTCCTACATCTAACTGATCTAACTGCTGATTAAAAAAATCTACACATGTGGCTAAAAATTATGCACCGTTTTGTCGGAAAATGGAAAAAACTGTAGATTTTTTAATTCGATTTTTCCCCTTTTCCGGCAAACTGGGGTTAAGCGAACAGAAAAAATCACATGCTTGCAATAAGCTGGACCAAGTGCATGTACCGAAACAATAAACAAAATTTTTTTTTTTTTAAATTTGGAAAAAATGTTCCAAGGGGGTACCCTTTGATTTTTATCAAATTTGGTTAATCGGCTATATTGGCGTCAATTTTGGTCCAAGAGTCAAGCGAATACACAGTTCCTACATAAAATTGGCTGCTTGTTCTTCTGCCATACTCAGAATTTTCCTACATCTAACGGTTCATGAGAAAAATTTCCACTTGTATGTCTGTATTTGCTGAAAATTTCGTGAAAATTAAAAGTGTATATATTTTTTTTAATTTTAATTATTTCGATTAAGGGTGGCCTGCTGATTATAAAAATCTAAACACGTTGCCAGAAATTATGCACCGTTTGGCCGGAAAATCGAAAAAACTGTAGATTTTTTAATTCGATTTTTCCTCTTTTCCGGCAAACTGGGGTTAAGCGAACAGATAAAATCACATGCTTGCAATAAGCTGGACAAAGTGCATGTACCGAAACAATAAACAAAATTTTTTTTTTGGAAAATTTGGAAAAAATGTTCCAAGGGGGTACCCTTGGATTTTTATCGAATTTGGTTAATCGGCTATATTGGCGTCAATTTTGGTCCGAGAGTCAAGCGAATGAACATTTTCTACATAAAATTGGCCGCTTGTTCTTCTGCCATACTCAGAATTTTCCTACATCTAACGGTTCGTGAGAAAAATTTCCACTTGGATTTCTGTATTTGCTGAAAATTTCGTGAAAATTAAAAGTGTATATTTCGTTTAAAATTTGAATTATTTCGATTAAGGTTGGCCTGCTAATTAAAAAAATCTACACATGTGGCTAAAAATTATGCACCGTTTTGCCGGAAAATGGAAAAAACTGTAGATTTTTTAATTCGATTTTTCCTCTTTTCCGGCAAACTGGGGTTAAGCGAACAGAAAAAATCACATGCTTGCAATAAGCTGGACAAAGTGCATGTACCGAAACAATAAACAAAATTTTTTTTTTGGAAAATTTGGAGAAAATGTTCCAAGGGGGTACCCTTGGATTTTTATCGAATTTGGTTAATCGGCTATATTGGCGTCAATTTTGGTCCGAGAGTCAAGCGAATGAAAATTTTCTACATAAAATTGGCCGCTCGTTCTTCTGCCATACCCAGAATTTTCCTACATCTAACGGTTCGTGAGAAAAATTTCCACTTGGATGTCTGTATTTGCTGAAAATTTCGTGAAAATTAAAAGTGTATATTTCGTTTAAAATTTGAATTATTTCGATTAAGGTTGGCCTGCTGATTAAAAAAATCTACACATGTGGCTAAAAATTATGCACCGTTTTGTCGGAAAATGGAAAAAACTGTAGATTTTTTAATTCGATTTTTCCTCTTTTCCGGCAAACTGGGGTTAAGCGAACAGAAAAAATCACATGCTTGCAATAAGCTGGACCAAGTGCATGTAGCGAAACAATAAACAAAATTTTTTTTTTGGAAAATTTGGAAAAAATTTTCCAAGGGGTACCCTTGGATTTTTATCGAATTTGGTTAATCGGCTATATTGGCGTCAATTTTGGTCCGAGAGTCAAGCGAATACACAGTTCCTACATAAAATTGGCTGCTAGTTCTTCTGCCATACTCATAATTTTCCTACATCTAACGGTTCGTGATAAAAATTTCCACTTAAATGTCTGTATTTGCTGAAAATTTCGTGAAAATTAAAAGTGTATATATTTTTTTAAATTTTAATTATTTCGATTAATGGTGGCCTGCTGATTAAAAAAATTTAAACACGTTGCCAGAAATTATGCACCGTTTGGCCGGAAAATCGAAAAAACTGAAGATTATTGGATTTTTATCAAATTTCGTTAATCGGTTATATTGGCGTCAATTTTGGTCCGAGAGTCAAGCGAATGAACATTTTCTACATAAAATTGGCCGCTCGTTCTTCTGCCATACTCAGAATTTTCCTACATCTAACTGATCTAACTGCTGATTAAAAAAATCTACACATGTGGCTAAAAATTATGCACCGTTTTGCCGGAAAATGGAAAAAACTGTAGATTTTTTAATTCGGTTTTTCCTCTTTTCCGGCAAACTGGTGTTAAGCGAACAGAAAAAATCACATGCTTGCAATAAGCTGGACCAAGTGCATGTACCGAAACAATAAACAAAATTTTTTTTTTTTGGAAAATTTGGAAAAAATGTTCCAAGGGGGTACCCTTGGATTTTTATCGAATTTGGTTAATCGGCTATATTGGCGTCAATTTTGGTCCGAGAGTCAAGCGAATGAACATTTTCTACATAAAATTGGCCGCTCGTTCTTCTGCCATACTTAGAATTTTCCTACATCTAACGGTTCGTGAGAAAAATTTCCACTTGGATGTCTGTATTTGCTGAAAATTTCGTGAAAATTAAAAATGTATATTTCGTTTAAAATTTGAATTATTTCGATTAAGGTTGGCCTGCTGATTAAAAAAATCTACACATGTGGCTAAAAATTATGCACCGTTTTGACGGAAAATGGAAAAAACTGTAGATTTTTAAATTCGATTTTTCCTCTTTTCCGACAAACTGGGGTTAAGCGAACAGAAAAAATCACATGCTTGCAATAAGCTGGACCAAGTGCATGTACCGAAACAATAAACAAATTTTTTTTTTTTGGAAAATTTGGAAAAAATGTTCCAAGGGGGTACCCTTGGATTTTTATCGAATTTGGTTAATCGGCTATATTGGCGTCAATTTTGGTCCGAGAGTCAAGCGAATACACAGTTCCTACATAAAATTGGCTGCTTGTTCTTCTGCCATACTCAGAATTTTCCTACATCTAACGGTTCATGAGAAAAATTTCCACTTGGATGTCTGTATTTGCTGAAAATTTCATGAAAATTAAAAGTGGATATTTTTTTTTTAATTTTAATTATTTCGATTAAGGGTGACTTGCTGATTAAAAAAATCTAAACACGTTGCCAGAAATTATGCACCGTTTGGCCGGAAAATCGAAAAAACTGTAGATTTTTTAATTCGATTTTTCCTCTTTTCCGGCAAACTGGGGTTAAGCGAACAGAAAAAATCACATGCTTGCAATAAGCTGGACAAAGTGCATGTACCGAAACAATAATCAAATTTTTTTTTTTTGGAAAATTTGGAAAAAATGTTCCAAGGGGGTACCCTTGGATTTTTATCGAATTTGGTTAATCGGCTATATTGGCGTCAATTTTGGTCCGAGAGTCAAGCGAATGAACATTTTCTACTTAAAATTGGCCGCTCGTTCTTCAGCCATACTCAGAATTTTCCTACATCTAACGGTTCGTGAGAAAAATTTCCACTTGGATGTCTGTATTTGCTGAAAATTTCGTGAAAATTAAAAGTGTATATTTCGTTTAAAATTTAAATTATTTCGATTAAGGTTGGCCTGCTGATTAAAAAAATCTACACATGTGGCTAAAAATTATGCACCGTTTTGCCGGAAAATGGAAAAAACTGTAGATTTTTTAATTCGATTTTTCCTATTTTCCGGCAAACTGGGGTAAAGCGAACAGAAAAAATCACATGCTTGCAATAAGCTGGACAAAGTGCATGTACCGAAACAATAAACAAAATTTTTTTTTTGGAAAATTTGGAAAAAATGTTCCAAGGGGGTACCCTTGGATTTTTATCGAATTTGGTTAATCGGCTATATTGGCGTCAATTTTGGTCCGAGAGTCAAGCAAATGAACATTTTCTACATAAAATTGGCCGCTCGTTCTTCTGCCATACTCAGAATTTTCCTACATCTAACGGTTCATGAGAAAAATTTCCACTTGTATGTCTGTATTTGCTGAAAATTTCGTGAAAATTAAAAGTGTATATATTTTTTTTAATTTTAATTATTTCGATTAAGGGTGGCCTGCTGATTATAAAAATCTAAACACGTTGCCAGAAATTATGCACCGTTTGGCCGGAAAATCGAAAAAACTGTAGATTTTTTAATTCGATTTTTCCTCTTTTCCGGCAAACTGGGGTTAAGCGAACAGATAAAATCACATGCTTGCAATAAACTGGACAAAGTGCATGTACCGAAACAATAAACAAAATTTTTTTTTGGAAAATTTGGAAAAAATGTTCCAAGGGGGTACCCTTGGATTTTTATCGAATTTGGTTAATCGGCTATATTGGCGTCAATTTTGGTCCGAGACTCAAGCGAATGAACATTTTCTACATAAAATTGGCCGCTTGTTCTTCTGCCATACTCAGAATTTTCCTACATCTAACGGTTCGTGAGAAAAATTTCCACTTGGATTTCTGTATTTGCTGAAAATTTCGTGAAAATTAAAAGTGTATATTTCGTTTAAAATTTGAATTATTTCGATTAAGGTTGGCCTGCTAATTAAAAAAATCTACACATGTGGCTAAAAATTATGCACCGTTTTGCCGGAAAATGGAAAAAACTGTAGATTTTTTAATTCGATTTTTCCTCTTTTCCGGCAAACTGGGGTTAAGCGAACAGAAAAAATCACATGCTTGCAATAAGCTGGACAAAGTGCATGTACCGAAACAATAAACAAAATTTTTTTTTTTGGAAAATTTGGAGAAAATGTTCCAAGGGGGTACCCTTGGATTTTTATCGAATTTGGTTAATCGGCTATATTGGCGTCAATTTTGGTCCGAGAGTCAAGCGAATGAAAATTTTCTACATAAAATTGGCCGCTCGTTCTTCTGCCATACCCAGAATTTTCCTACATCTAACGGTTCGTGAGAAAAATTTCCACTTGGATGTCTGTATTTGCTGAAAATTTCGTGAAAATTAAAAGTGTATATTTCGTTTAAAATTTGAATTATTTCGATTAAGGTTGGCCTGCTGATTAAAAAAATCTACACATGTGGCTAAAAATTATGCACCGTTTTGTCGGAAAATGGAAAAAACTGTAGATTTTTTAATTCGATTTTTCCTCTTTTCCGGCAAACTGGGGTTAAGCGAACAGAAAAAATCACATGCTTGCAATAAGCTGGACCAAGTGCATGTAGCGAAACAATAAACAAAATTTTTTTTTTGGAAAATTTGGAAAAAATTTTCCAAGGGGTACCCTTGGATTTTTATCGAATTTGGTTAATCGGCTATATTGGCGTCAATTTTGGTCCGAGAGTCAAGCGAATACACAGTTCCTACATAAAATTGGCTGCTAGTTCTTCTGCCATACTCATAATTTTCCTACATCTAACGGTTCGTGATAAAAATTTCCACTTAAATGTCTGTATTTGCTGAAAATTTCGTGAAAATTAAAAGTGTATATATTTTTTTAAATTTTAATTATTTCGATTAATGGTGGCCTGCTGATTAAAAAAATTTAAACACGTTGCCAGAAATTATGCACCGTTTGGCCGGAAAATCGAAAAAACTGAAGATTATTGGATTTTTATCAAATTTCGTTAATCGGTTATATTGGCGTCAATTTTGGTCCGAGAGTCAAGCGAATGAACATTTTCTACATAAAATTGGCCGCTCGTTCTTCTGCCATACTCAGAATTTTCCTACATCTAACTGATCTAACTGCTGATTAAAAAAATCTACACATGTGGCTAAAAATTTTGCACCGTTTTGCCGGAAAATGGAAAAAACTGTAGATTTTTTAATTCGGTTTTTCCTCTTTTCCGGCAAACTAGTGTTAAGCGAACAGAAAAAATCACATGCTTGCAATAAGCTGGACCAAGTGCATGTACCGAAACAATAAACAAAATTTTTTTTTTTTTGGAAAATTTGGAAAAAATGTTCCAAGGGGGTACCCTTGGATTTTTATCGAATTTGGTTAATCGGCTATATTGGCGTCAATTTTGGTCCGAGAGTCAAGCGAATGAACATTTTCTACATAAAATTGGCCGCTCGTTCTTCTGCCATACTTAGAATTTTCCTACATCTAACGGTTCGTGAGAAAAATTTCCACTTGGATGTCTGTATTTGCTGAAAATTTCGTGAAAATTAAAAGTGTATATTTCGTTTAAAATTTAAATTATTTCGATTAAGGTTGGCCTGCTGATTAAAAAAATCTACACATGTGGCTAAAAATTATGCACCGTTTTGCCGGAAAATGGAAAAAACTGTAGATTTTTTAATTCGATTTTTCCTATTTTCCGGCAAACTGGGGTAAAGCGAACAGAAAAAATCACATGCTTGCAATAAGCTGGACAAAGTGCATGTACCGAAACAATAAACAAAATTTTTTTTTTGGAAAATTTGGAAAAAATGTTCCAAGGGGGTACCCTTGGATTTTTATCGAATTTGGTTAATCGGCTATATTGGCGTCAATTTTGGTCCGAGAGTCAAGCAAATGAACATTTTCTACATAAAATTGGCCGCTCGTTCTTCTGCCATACTCAGAATTTTCCTACATCTAACGGTTCATGAGAAAAATTTCCACTTGTATGTCTGTATTTGCTGAAAATTTCGTGAAAATTAAAAGTGTATATATTTTTTTTAATTTTAATTATTTCGATTAAGGGTGGCCTGCTGATTATAAAAATCTAAACACGTTGCCAGAAATTATGCACCGTTTGGCCGGAAAATCGAAAAAACTGTAGATTTTTTAATTCGATTTTTCCTCTTTTCCGGCAAACTGGGGTTAAGCGAACAGATAAAATCACATGCTTGCAATAAACTGGACAAAGTGCATGTACCGAAACAATAAACAAAATTTTTTTTTGGAAAATTTGGAAAAAATGTTCCAAGGGGGTACCCTTGGATTTTTATCGAATTTGGTTAATCGGCTATATTGGCGTCAATTTTGGTCCGAGACTCAAGCGAATGAACATTTTCTACATAAAATTGGCCGCTTGTTCTTCTGCCATACTCAGAATTTTCCTACATCTAACGGTTCGTGAGAAAAATTTCCACTTGGATTTCTGTATTTGCTGAAAATTTCGTGAAAATTAAAAGTGTATATTTCGTTTAAAATTTGAATTATTTCGATTAAGGTTGGCCTGCTAATTAAAAAAATCTACACATGTGGCTAAAAATTATGCACCGTTTTGCCGGAAAATGGAAAAAACTGTAGATTTTTTAATTCGATTTTTCCTCTTTTCCGGCAAACTGGGGTTAAGCGAACAGAAAAAATCACATGCTTGCAATAAGCTGGACAAAGTGCATGTACCGAAACAATAAACAAAATTTTTTTTTTTGGAAAATTTGGAGAAAATGTTCCAAGGGGGTACCCTTGGATTTTTATCGAATTTGGTTAATCGGCTATATTGGCGTCAATTTTGGTCCGAGAGTCAAGCGAATGAAAATTTTCTACATAAAATTGGCCGCTCGTTCTTCTGCCATACCCAGAATTTTCCTACATCTAACGGTTCGTGAGAAAAATTTCCACTTGGATGTCTGTATTTGCTGAAAATTTCGTGAAAATTAAAAGTGTATATTTCGTTTAAAATTTGAATTATTTCGATTAAGGTTGGCCTGCTGATTAAAAAAATCTACACATGTGGCTAAAAATTATGCACCGTTTTGTCGGAAAATGGAAAAAACTGTAGATTTTTTAATTCGATTTTTCCTCTTTTCCGGCAAACTGGGGTTAAGCGAACAGAAAAAATCACATGCTTGCAATAAGCTGGACCAAGTGCATGTAGCGAAACAATAAACAAAATTTTTTTTTTGGAAAATTTGGAAAAAATTTTCCAAGGGGTACCCTTGGATTTTTATCGAATTTGGTTAATCGGCTATATTGGCGTCAATTTTGGTCCGAGAGTCAAGCGAATACACAGTTCCTACATAAAATTGGCTGCTAGTTCTTCTGCCATACTCATAATTTTCCTACATCTAACGGTTCGTGATAAAAATTTCCACTTAAATGTCTGTATTTGCTGAAAATTTCGTGAAAATTAAAAGTGTATATATTTTTTTAAATTTTAATTATTTCGATTAATGGTGGCCTGCTGATTAAAAAAATTTAAACACGTTGCCAGAAATTATGCACCGTTTGGCCGGAAAATCGAAAAAACTGAAGATTATTGGATTTTTATCAAATTTCGTTAATCGGTTATATTGGCGTCAATTTTGGTCCGAGAGTCAAGCGAATGAACATTTTCTACATAAAATTGGCCGCTCGTTCTTCTGCCATACTCAGAATTTTCCTACATCTAACTGATCTAACTGCTGATTAAAAAAATCTACACATGTGGCTAAAAATTATGCACCGTTTTGCCGGAAAATGGAAAAAACTGTAGATTTTTTAATTCGGTTTTTCCTCTTTTCCGGCAAACTGGTGTTAAGCGAACAGAAAAAATCACATGCTTGCAATAAGCTGGACCAAGTGCATGTACCGAAACAATAAACAAAATTTTTTTTTTTTTTGGAAAATTTGGAAAAAATGTTCCAAGGGGGTACCCTTGGATTTTTATCGAATTTGGTTAATCGGCTATATTGGCGTCAATTTTGGTCCGAGAGTCAAGCGAATACACAGTTCCTACATAAAATTGGCTGCTTGTTCTTCTGCCATACTCAGAATTTTCCTACATCTAACGGTTCATGAGAAAAATTTCCACTTGGATGTCTGTATTTGCTGAAAATTTCATGAAAATTAAAAGTGGATATTTTTTTTTTAATTTTAATTATTTCGATTAAGGGTGACTTGCTGATTAAAAAAATCTAAACACGTTGCCAGAAATTATGCACCGTTTGGCCGGAAAATCGAAAAAACTGTAGATTTTTTAATTCGATTTTTCCTCTTTTCCGGCAAACTGGGGTTAAGCGAACAGAAAAAATCACATGCTTGCAATAAGCTGGACAAAGTGCATGTACCGAAACAATAATCAAATTTTTTTTTTTTGGAAAATTTGGAAAAAATGTTCCAAGGGGGTACCCTTGGATTTTTATCGAATTTGGTTAATCGGCTATATTGGCGTCAATTTTGGTCCGAGAGTCAAGCGAATGAACATTTTCTACATAAAATTGGCCGCTCGTTCTTCTGCCATACTTAGAATTTTCCTACATCTAACGGTTCGTGAGAAAAATTTCCACTTGGATGTCTGTATTTGCTGAAAATTTCGTGAAAATTAAAAATGTATATTTCGTTTAAAATTTGAATTATTTCGATTAAGGTTGGCCTGCTGATTAAAAAAATCTACACATGTGGCTAAAAATTATGCACCGTTTTGACGGAAAATGGAAAAAACTGTAGATTTTTAAATTCGATTTTTCCTCTTTTCCGACAAACTGGGGTTAAGCGAACAGAAAAAATCACATGCTTGCAATAAGCTGGACCAAGTGCATGTACCGAAACAATAAACAAAATTTTTTTTTTTGGAAAATTTGGAAAAAATGTTCCAAGGGGGTACCCTTGGATTTTTATCGAATTTGGTTAATCGGCTATATTGGCGTCAATTTTGGTCCGAGAGTCAAGCGAATACACAGTTCCTACATAAAATGGGCTGCTCGTTCTTCTGCCATACTCAGAATTTTCCTACATCTAACGGTTCATGAGAAAAATTTCCACTTGGATGTCTGTATTTGCTGAAAATTTCGTGAAAATTAAAAGTGTATATTTTTTTTTTAATTTTAATTATTTCGATTAATGGTGGCCTGCTGATTAAAAAAATTTTAACACGTTGCCAGAAATTATGCACCGTTTGGCCGGAAAATCGAAAAAACTGTAGATTATTGGATTTTTATCAAATTTCGTTAATCGGTTATATTGGCGTCAATTTTGGTCCGAGAGTCAAGCGAATGAACATTTTCTACATAAAATTGGCCGCTCGTTCTTCTGCCATACTCAGAATTTTCCTACATCTAACTGATCTAACTGCTGATTAAAAAAATCTACACATGTGGCTAAAAATTATGCACAGTTTTGCCGGAAAATGGAAAAAACTGTAGATTTTTTAATTCGGTTTTTCCTCTTTTCCGGCAAACTGGTGTTAAGCGAACAGAAAAAATCACATGCTTGCAATAAGCTGGACCAAGTGCATGTACCGAAACAATAAACAAAAATTTTTTATTTTGGAAAATTTGGAAAAAATGTTCCAAGGGGGTACCCTTGGATTTTTATCGAATTTGGTTAATCGGCTATATTGGCGTCAATTTTGGTCCGAGAGTCAAGCGAATAAACATTTTCTACATAAAATTGGCCGCTTGTTCTTCTGCCATACTCAGAATTTTCCTACATCTAACGGTTCGTGAGAAAAATTTCCACTTGGATGTCTGTATTTGCTGAAAATTTCGTGAAAATTAAAAGTGTATATTTCGTTTAAAATTTGAATTATTTCGATTAAGGTTGGCCTGCTGATTAAAAAAATCTACACATGTGGCTAAAAATCATGCACCGTTTTGCCAAAAAATGGAAAAAACTGTAGATTTTTTAATTCGATTTTTCCTCTTTTCCGGCAAACTGGGGTTAAGCGAACAGAAAAAATCACATGCTTGCAATAAGCTGGACAAAGTGCATGTACCGAAACAATAAACAAAATTTTTTTTTTTTGGAAAATTTGGAAAAAATTATCCAAGGGGGTACCCTTGGATTTTTATCGAATTTGGTTAATCGGCTATATTGGCGTCAATTTTGGTCCGAGAGTCAAGCGAATGCACATTTTCTACATCAAATTGGCCGCTCGTTCTTCTGCCATACTCAGAATTTTCCTACATCTAACTGATCTAACTGCTGATTAAAAAAATCTACACATGTGGCTAAAATTTATGCACTGTTTTACCGGAAAATGGAAAAAACTGTAGATTTTTTAATTCGGTTTTTCCTCTTTTCCGGCAAACTGGGGTTAAGCGAACAGAAAAAATCACATGCTTGCAATAAGCTGGACCAAGTGCATGTACCGAAACAATAAACAAAATTTTTTTTTTTGGAAAATTTGGAAAAAATGTTCCAAGGGGGTACCCTTGGATTTTTATCGAATTTGGTTAATCGGCTATATTGGCGTCAATTTTGGTCCAAGAGTCAAGCGAATAAACATTTTCTACATAAAATTGGCCGCTTGTTCTTCTGCCATACTCAGAATTTTCCTACATCTAACGGTTCGTGAGAAAAATTTCCACTTGGATGTCTGTATTTGCTGAAAATTTCGTGAAAATTAAAAGTGTATATTTCGTTTAAAATTTGAATTATTTCGATTAAGGTTGGCCTGCTGATTAAAAAAATCTACACATGTGGCTAAAAATTATGCACCGTTTTGTCGGAAAATGGAAAAAACTGTAGATTTTTTAATTCGATTTTTCCTCTTTTCCGGCAAACTGGGGTTAAGCGAACAGAAAAAATCACATGCTTGCAATAAGCTGGACAAAGTGCATGTACCGAAACAATAAACAAAATTTTTTTTTTTTTGGAAAATTTGGAAAAAATGTTCCAAGGGGTACCCTTGGATTTTTATCGAATTTGGTTAATCGGCTATATTGGCGTCAATTTTGGTCCGAGAGTCAAGCGAATGAAAATTTTCTACATAAAATTGGCCGCTCGTTCTTCTGCCATACCCAGAATTTTCCTACATCTAACGGTTCGTGAGAAAAATTTCCACTTGGATGTCTGTATTTGCTGAAAATTTCGTGAAATTTAAAAGTGTATATTTCGTTTAAAATTTGAATTATTTCGATTAAGGTTGGCCTCCTGATTAAAAAAATCTACACATGTGGCTAAAAATTATGCACCGTTTTGTCGGAAAATGGAAAAAACTGTAGATTTTTTAATTCGATTTTTCCTCTTTTCCGGCAAACTGGGGTTAAGTGAACAGAAAAAATCACATGCTTGCAATAAGCTGGACATAGTGCATGTACCGAAACAATAAACAAAATCAATTTTGGTCCGAGAGTCAAGCGAATACACAGTTCCTATATAAAATTGGCTGCTTGTTCTTCTGCCATACTCAGAATTTTCCTACATCTAACGGTTCATGAGAAAAATTTCCACTTGGATGTCCGTATTTGCTGAAAATTTCGTGAAAATTAAAAGTGTATATTTTTTTTTAATTTTAATTATTTTGATTAAGGGTGGCCTGCTGATTAAAAAAATCTAAACACGTTGCCAGAAATTATGCACCGTTTGGCCGTAAAATTTCCACTTGGATGTCTGTATTTGCTGAAAATTTCGTGAAAATTAAAAGTGTATATTTTTTTTTTAATTTTAATTATTTTGATTAAGGGTGGCCTGCTGATTAAAAAAATGTAAACACGTTGCCAGAAATTATGCACCGTTTGGCTGTAAAATCGAAAAAACTGTAGATTATTGGATTTTTATCGAATTTGGTTAATCGGCTATATTGGCGTCAATTTTGGTCCGAGAGTCAAGCGAATGAACATTTTCTACATAAAATTGGCCGCTCGTTCTTCTGCCATCCTCAGAATTTTCCTACATCTAACGATTCGTGAGAAAAATTTCCACTTGGATGTCTGTATTTGCTGAAAATTTCGTGAAAATTAAAAGAGTATATTTCGTTTAAAATTTGAATTATTTCGATTAAGGTTGGCCTGCTGATTAAAAAAATCTACACATGTGGCTAAAAATTATGCACCGTTTTGCCGGAAAATGGAAAAAACTGTAGATTTTTTATTTCGATTTTTCTCCTTTTCCGGCAAACTGGGGTTAAGCGAACAGAAAAAATCACATGCTTGCAATAAGATGGACAAAGTGCATGTACCGAAACAATAAACAAAATTTTTTTTTTTGGAAAATTTGGAAAAAATGTTCCAAGGGGGTACCCTTGGATTTTTATCGAACTTGGTTAATCGGCTATATTGGCGTCAATTTTGGTCCGAGAGTCAAGCGAATACACAGTTCCTACATAAAATTGGCTGCTAGTTCTTCTGCCATACTCAGAATTTTCCTACATCTAACGGTTCGTGAGAAAAATTTCCACTTGGATGTCTGTATTTGCTGAAAATTTCGTGAAAATTAAAAGTGTATATTTCGTTTAAAATTTGAATTATTTCGATTAAGGTTGGCCTGCTGATTAAAAAAATCTACACATGTGGCTAAAAATTATGCACCGTTTTGCCGGAAAATGGAAAAAACTGTAGATTTTTTAATTCGATTTTTCCTCTTTTCCGGCAAACTGGGGTAAAGCGAACAGAAAAAATCACATGCTTGCAATAAGCTGGACAAAGTGCATGTACCGAAACAATAAACAAAATTTTTTTTTTTTGAAAATTTGGAAAAAATGTTCCAAGGGGGTACCCTTGGATTTTTATCGAATTTGGTTAATCGGCTATATTGGCGTCAATTTTGGTCCGAGAGTCAAGCGAATGAACATTTTCTACATAAAATTGGCCGCTCGTTCTTCTGCCATACTCAGAATTTTCCAACATCTAACTGATCTAACTGCTGATTAAAAAAATGTACACATGTTGCTAAAAATTATGCACCGTTTTGCCGGAAAATGGAAAAAACTGTAGATTTTTTAATTCGGTTTTTCCTCTTTTCCGGCAAACTGGGGTTAAGCGAACAGAAAAAATCACATGTTTGCAATAAGCTGGACCAAGTGCATGTACCGAAACAATAAACAAAATTTTTTTTTTTGGAAAATTGGGAAAAAATGTTCCAAGGGGGTACCCTTGGATTTTTATCGAATTTGGTTAATCGGCTATATTGGCGTCAATTTTGTTCCGAGAGTCAAGCGAATACACAGTTCCTACATAAAATTGGCTGCTTGTTCTTCTGCCATACTCAGAATTTTCCTACATCTAACGGTTCATGAGAAAAATTTCCACTTGGATGTCTGTATTTGCTGAAAATTTCGTGAAAATTAAAAGTGTATATATTTTTTTTAATTTTAATTATTTCGATTAAGGGTGGCCTGCTGATTAAAAATATCTCAACACGTTGCCAGAAATTATGCACCGTTTGGCCGGAAAATCGACAAAACTGTAGATTTTTTAATTCGATTTTTCCTCTTTTCCGGCAAACTGGGGTTAAGCGAACAGAAAAAATCACATGCTTGCAATAAGCTGGACCAAGTGCATGTACCGAAACAATAAACAAATTTTTTTTTTTGGAAAATTTGGAAAAAATGTTCCATGGGGGTACCCTTGGATTTTTATCGAATTTGGTTAATCGGCTATATTGGCGTCAATTTTGGTCCGAGAGTCAAGCGAATGAACATTTTCTACATAAAATTGGCCGCTCGTTCTTTTGCCATACTCAGAATTTTCCTACATCTAACGGTTCCTGAGAAAAATTTCCACTTGGATGTCTGTATTTGCTGAAAATTTCGTGAAAATTAAAAGCGTATATTTCGTTTAAAATTTGAATTATTTCGATTAAGGTTGGCCTGCTGATTAAAAAAATCTACACATGTGGCTAAAAATCATGCACCGTTTTGCCGGAAAATGGAAAAAACTGTAGATTTTTTAATTCGATTTTTCCTCTTTTCCGGCAAACTGGGGTTAAGCGAACAGAAAAAATCACATGCTTGCAATAAGCTGGACAAAGTGCATGTACCGAAACAATAAACAAAATTTTTTTTTTTTGGAAAATTTGGAAAAAATTTTCCAAGGGGGTACCCTTGGATTTTTATCGAATTTGGTTAATCGGCTATATTGGCGTCAATTTTGGTCCGAGAGTCAAGCGAATGCACATTTTCTACATCAAATTGGCCGCTCGTTCTTCTGCCATACTCAGAATTTTCCTACATCTAACTGATCTAACTGCTGATTAAAAAAATCTACACATGTGGCTAAAATTTATGCACTGTTTTGCCGGAAAATGGAAAAAACTGTAGATTTTTTAATTCGGTTTTTCCTCTTTTCCGGCAAACTGGGGTTAAGCGAACAGAAAAAATCACATGCTTGCAATAAGCTGGACAAAGTGCATGTACCGAAACAATAAACAAAATTTTTTTTTTTTGGAAAATTTGGAAAAAATTTTCCAAGGGGGTACCCTTGGATTTTTATCGAATTTGGTTAATCGGCTATATTGGCGTCAATTTTGGTCCGAGAGTCAAGCGAATGCACATTTTCTACATCAAATTGGCCGCTCGTTCCTCTGCCATACTCAGAATTTTCCTACATCTAACTGATCTAATTGCTGATTAAAAAAATCTACACATGTGGCTAAAATTTATGCACTGTTTTGCCGGAAAATGGAAAAAACTGTAGATTTTTTAATTCGGTTTTTCCTCTTTTCCGGCAAACTGGGGTTAAGCGAACAGAAAAAATCACATGCTTGCAATAAGCTGGACCAAGTGCATGTACCGAAACAATAAACAAAATTTTTTTTTTTGGAAAATTTGGAAAAAATGTTCCAAGGGGGTACCCTTGGATTTTTATCGAATTTGGTTAATCGGCTATATTGGCGTCAATTTTGGTCCAAGAGTCAAGCGAATGAACATTTTCTACATAAAATTGGCCGCTTGTTCTTCTGCCATACTCAGAATTTTCCTACATCTAACGGTTCGTGAGAAAAATTTCCACTTGGATGTCTGTATTTGCTGAAAATTTCGTGAAAATTAAAAGTGTATATTTCGTTTAAAATTTGAATTATTTCGATTAAGGTTGGCCTGCTAATTAAAAAAATCTACACATGTGGCTAAAAATTATGCACCGTTTTGCCGGAAAATGGAAAAAACTGTAGATTTTTTAATTCGATTTTTCCTCTTTTCCGGCAAACTGGGGTTAAGCGAACAGAAAAAATCACATGCTTGCAATAAGCTGGACAAAGTGCATGTACCGAAACAATAAACAAAATTTTTTTTTTTGGAAAATTTGGAAAAAATGTTCCAAGGGGTACCCTTGGATTTTTATCGAATTTGGTTAATCGGCTATATTGGCGTCAATTTTGGTCCGAGAGTCAAGCGAATGAAAATTTTCTACATAAAATTGGCCGCTCGTTCTTCTGCCATACCCAGAATTTTCCTACATCTAACGGTTCGTGAGAAAAATTTCCACTTGGATGTCTGTATTTGCTGAAAATTTCGTGAAAATTAAAAGCGTATATTTCGTTTAAAATTTGAATTATTTCGATTAAGGTTGGCCTGCTGATTAAAAAAATCTACACATGTGGCTAAAAATTATGCACCGTTTTGTCGGAAAATGGAAAAAACTGTAGATTTTTTAATTCGATTTTTCCTCTTTTCCGGCAAACTGGGGTTAAGCGAACAGAAAAAATCACATGCTTGCAATAAGCTGGACCAAGTGCATGTACCGAAACAATAAACAAAATTTTTTTTTTTGGAAAATTTGGAAAAAATGTTCCAAGGGGGTACCCTTGGATTTTTATCGAATTTGGTTAATCGGCTATATTGGCGTCAATTTTGGTCCGAGAGTCAAGCGAATGAACATTTTCTACATAAAATTGGCCGCTCGTTCTTCTGCCATACTCAGAATTTTCCTACATCTAACGGTTCCTGAGAAAAATTTCCACTTGGATGTCTGTATTTGCTGAAAATTTCGTGAAAATTGAAAGCGTATATTTCGTTTAAAATTTGAATTATTTCGATTAAGGGTGGCCTGCTGATTAAAAAAATCTACACATGTGGCTAAAAATTATGCACCGTTTTGCCGGAAAATGGAGAAAACTGTAGATTTTTTAATTCGGTTTTTCCTCTTTTACGGCAAACTGGGGTTAAGCGAACAGAAAAAATCACATGCTTGCAATAAGCTGGACCAAGTGCATGTACCGAAACAATAAACAAAATTTTTTTTTTTTGGAAAATTTGGAAAAAATGTTCCAAGGGGGTACCCTTGGTTTTGTATCAAATTTCGTTAATCGGCTATATTGGCGTCAATTTTGGTCCGAGAGTCAAGCGAATGAACATTTTCTACATAAAATTGGCCGCTCGTTCTTCTGTCATACTCAGAATTTTCCTACATCTAACGGTTCGTGAGAAAAATTTCCACTTGGATGTCTGTATTTGCTAAAAATTTCGTGAAAATTAAAAGTGTATATTTCGTTTAAAATTTGAATTATTTCGATTAAGGGTGACCTGCTGATTAAAAAAATCTACACATGTGGCTAAAAATTATGCACCGTTTTGCCGGAAAATGGAAAAAACTGTAGATTTTTTATTTCGAGTTTTCTCCTTTTCCGGCAAACTGGGGTTAAGCGAACAGAAAAAATCACATGCTTGCAATAAGCTCGCCCAAGTGCATGTACCGAAATAATAAACAAAATTTTTTTTTTGGAAAATTTGGAAAAAATGTTCCAAGGGGGTACCCTTGGATTTTTATCGAATTTGGTTAATCGGCTATATTGGCGTCAATTTTGGTCCGAGAGTCAAGCGAATACACAGTTCCTACATAAAATTGGCTGCTCGTTCTTCTGCCATACTCAGAATTTTTCTACATCCAACGGTTCGTGAGAAAAATTTCCACTTGGATGTCTGTATTTGCTGAAAATTTCGTGAAAATTAAAAGTGTATATTTCGTTTAAAATTTGAATTATTTCGATTAAGGGTGGCCTGCTGAATAAAAAAAACTACACATGTGGCTAAAAAATATGCACCGTTTTGCCGGAAAATGGAAAAAACTGTAGATTTTTTAATTCGATTTTTCCTCTTTTCCGGCAAACTGGGGTTAAGCGAACAGAAAAAATCACATGCTTGCAATAAGCTGGACAAAGTGCATGTACCGAAACAATAAACAAAATTTTTTTTTTTGGAAATTTGGAAAAATTTTCCAAGGGGGTACCCTTGGATTTTTATCGAATTTGGTTAATCGGCTATATTGGCGTCAATTTTGGTCCGAGAGTCAAGCGAATGAACATTTTCTACATAAAATTGGCCGCTCGTTCTTCTGCCATACTCAGAATTTTCCTACATCTAACGGTTCGTGGGAAAAATTTCCACTTGGATGTCTGTTTTTGCTGAAAATTTCGTGAAAATTAAAAGTGTATATTTCGTTTAAAATTTGAATTATTTCGATTAAGGGTGGCCTGCTAATTAAAAAAATCTACACATGTGGCTAAAAATTATGCACCGTTTTGCCGGAAAATGGAAAAAACTGTAGATTTTTTATTTCGATTTTTCTCCTTTTCCGGCAAACTGGGGTTAAGCGAACAGAAAAAATCACATGCTTGCAATAAGCTGGACCAAGTGCATGTACCGAAACAATAAACAAAATTTTTTTTTTTGGAAAATTTGGAAAAAATGTTCCAAGGGGGTACCCTTGGATTTTTATCGAATTTGGTTAATCGGCTATATTGCCGTCAATTTTGGTCCGAGAGTCAAGCAAATGAACAGTTCCTACATAAAACTGGCTGCTAGTTCTTCTGCCATACTCAGAATTTTCCTACATCTAACGGTTCGTGAGAAAAATTTCCACTTGGATGTCTGTATTTGCTGAAAATTTCGTGAAAATTAAAAGTGTATATTTTTTTTTAAATTTTAATTATTTCGATTAAGGGTGGCCTGCTGATGAAAAAAATCTCAACACGTTGCCACAAATTATGCACCGTTTGGCCGGAAAATCGAAAAAACTGTAGATTATTGGATTTTTATCAAATTTCGTTAATCGGCTATATTGGCGTCAATTTTGGTCCTAGAGTCAAGCGAATGAACATTTTTTACATAAAATTGGCCGCTTGTTCTTCTGCCATACTCAGAATTTTCCTACATCTAACGGTTCGTGAGAAAAATTTCCACTTGAATGTCTGTATTTGCTGAAAATTTCGTGAAAATTAAAAGTGTATATTTCGTTTAAAATTTTAATTATTTCGATTAAGGGTGGCCTGCTAATTAAAAAAATCTACACATGTGGCTAAAAATTATGCACCGTTTTGCCGGAAAATGGAAAAAACTGTAGATTTTTTATTTCGATTTTTCTCCTTTTCCGGCAAACTGGGGTTAAGCGAACAGAAAAAATCGCATGATTGCAATAAGCTGGACCAAGTGCATGTACCGAAACAATAAACAAAATTTTTTTTTTGGAAAATTTGGAAAAAATGTTCCAAGGGGGTACCCTTGGATTTTTATCGAATTTGGTTAATCGGCTATATTGGCGTCAATTTTGGTCCGAGAGTCAAGCGAATACACAGTTCCTACATAAAATTGTCTGCTCGTTCTTCTGCCATACTCAGAATTTTCCTACATCTAACGGTTCGTGAGAAAAATTTCCACTTGGATGTCTGTATTTGCTTAAAATTTCGTGAAAATTAAAAGTGTATATATTTTTTTAAATTTTAATTATTTCGATTAAGGTTGGCCTGCTGATTAAAAAAATCTACACATGTGGCTAAAAATTATGCACCGTTTTGTCGGAAAATGGAAAAAACTGTAGATTTTTTAATTCGATTTTTCCTCTTTTCCGGCAAACTGGGGTTAAGCGAACAGAAAAAATCACATGCTTGCAATAAGCTGGACATAGTGCATGTACCGAAACAATAAACAAAATCAATTTTGGTCCGAGAGTCAAGCGAATACACAGTTCCTATATAAAATTGGCTGCTTGTTCTTCTGCCATACTCAGAATTTTCCTACATCTAACGGTTCATGAGAAAAATTTCCACTTGGATGTCTGTATTTGCTGAAAATTTCGTGAAAATTAAAAGTGTATATTTTTTTTAATTTTAATTATTTTGATTAAGGGTGGCCTGCTGATTAAAAAAATCTAAACACGTTGCCAGAAATTATGCACCGTTTGGCCGTAAAATTTCCACTTGGATGTCTGTATTTGCTGAAAATTTCGTGAAAATTAAAAGTGTATATTTTTTTTTTAATTTTAATTATTTTGATTAAGGGTGGCCTGCTGATTAAAAAAATCTAAACACGTTGCCAGAAATTATGCACCGTTTGGCTGTAAAATCGAAAAAACTGTAGATTATTGGATTTTTATCGAATTTGGTTAATCGGCTATATTGGCGTCAATTTTGGTCCGAGAGTCAAGCGAATGAACATTTTCTACATAAAATTGGCCGCTCGTTCTTCTGCCATACTCAGAATTTTCCTACATCTAACGATTCGTGAGAAAAATTTCCACTTGGATGTCTGTATTTGCTGAAAATTTCGTGAAAATTAAAAGAGTATATTTCGTTTAAAATTTGAATTATTTCGATTAAGGTTGGCCTGCTGATTAAAAAAATCTACACATGTGGCTAAAAATTATGCACCGTTTTGCCGGAAAATGGAAAAAACTGTAGATTTTTTATTTCGATTTTTCTCCTTTTCCGGCAAACTGGGGTTAAGCGAACAGAAAAAATCACATGCTTGCAATAAGATGGACAAAGTGCATGTACCGAAACAATAAACAAAATTTTTTTTTTTGGAAAATTTGGAAAAAATGTTCCAAGGGGGTACCCTTGGATTTTTATCGAACTTGGTTAATCGGCTATATTGGCGTCAATTTTGGTCCGAGAGTCAAGCGAATACACAGTTCCTACATAAAATTGGCTGCTAGTTCTTCTGCCATACTCAGAATTTTCCTACATCTAACGGTTCGTGAGAAAAATTTCCACTTGGATGTCTGTATTTGCTGAAAATTTCGTGAAAATTAAAAGTGTATATTTCGTTTAAAATTTGAATTATTTCGATTAAGGTTGGCCTGCTGATTAAAAAAATCTACACATGTGGCTAAAAATTATGCACCGTTTTGCCGGAAAATGGAAAAAACTGTAGATTTTTTAATTCGATTTTTCCTCTTTTCCGGCAAACTGGGGTAAAGCGAACAGAAAAAATCACATGCTTGCAATAAGCTGGACAAAGTGCATGTACCGAAACAATAAACAAAATTTTTTTTTTTTGAAAATTTGGAAAAAATGTTCCAAGGGGGTACCCTTGGATTTTTATCGAATTTGGTTAATCGGCTATATTGGCGTCAATTTTGGTCCGAGAGTCAAGCGAATGATCATTTTCTACATAAAATTGGCCGCTCGTTCTTCTGCCATACTCAGAATTTTCCAACATCTAACTGATCTAACTGCTGATTAAAAAAATGTACACATGTTGCTAAAAATTATGCACCGTTTTGCCGGAAAATGGAAAAAACTGTAGATTTTTTAATTCGGTTTTTCCTCTTTTCCGGCAAACTGGGGTTAAGCGAACAGAAAAAATCACATGTTTGCAATAAGCTGGACCAAGTGCATGTACCGAAACAATAAACAAAATTTTTTTTTTTGGAAAATTTGGAAAAAATGTTCCAAGGGGGTACCCTTGGATTTTTATCGAATTTGGTTAATCGGCTATATTGGCGTCAATTTTGTTCCGAGAGTCAAGCGAATACACAGTTCCTACATAAAATTGGCTGCTTGTTCTTCTGCCATACTCAGAATTTTCCTACATCTAACGGTTCATGAGAAAAATTTCCACTTGGATGTCTGTATTTGCTGAAAATTTCGTGAAAATTAAAAGTGTATATTTTTTTTTTAATTTTAATTATTTCGATTAAGGGTGGCCTGCTGATTAAAAATATCTCAACACGTTGCCAGAAATTATGCACCGTTTGGCCGGAAAATCGACAAAACTGTAGATTTTTTAATTCGATTTTTCCTCTTTTCCGGCAAACTGGGGTTAAGCGAACAGAAAAAATCACATGCTTGCAATAAGCTGGACCAAGTGCATGTACCGAAACAATAAACAAATTTTTTTTTTGGAAAATTTGGAAAAAAGGTTCCATGGGGGTACCCTTGGATTTTTATCGAATTTGGTTAATCGGCTATATTGGCGTCAATTTTGGTCCGAGAGTCAAGCGAATGAACATTTTCTACATAAAATTGGCCGCTCGTTCTTTTGCCATACTCAGAATTTTCCTACATCTAACGGTTCCTGAGAAAAATTTCCACTTGGATGTCTGTATTTGCTGAAAATTTCGTGAAAATTAAAAGCGTATATTTCGTTTAAAATTTGAATTATTTCGATTAAGGTTGGCCTGCTGATTAAAAAAATCTACACATGTGGCTAAAAATTATGAACCGTTTTGCCGGAAAATGGAAAAAACTGTAGATTTTTTAATTCGATTTTTCCTCTTTTCCGGCAAACTGGGGTTAAGCGAACAGAAAAAATCACATGCTTGCAATAAGCTGGACCAAGTGCATGTACCGAAACAATAAACAAATTTTTTTTTTTGGAAAATTTGGAAAAAATGTTCCATGGGGGTACCCTTGGATTTTTATCGAATTTGGTTAATCGGCTATATTGGCGTCAATTTTGGTCCGAGAGTCAAGCAAATGAACATTTTCTACATAAAATTGGCCGCTCGTTCTTCTGCCATACTCAGAATTTTCCTACATCTAACTGATCTAACTGCTGATTAAAAAAATCTACACATGTGGCTAAAAATTATGCACCATTTTACCGGAAAATGGAAAAAACTGTAGATTTTTTAATTCGGTTTTTCCTCTTTTCCGGCAAACTGGGGTTAAGCGAACAGAAAAAATCACATGCTTGCAATAAGCTGGACCAAGTGCATGTACCGAAACAATAAACAAAATTTTTTTTTTGGAAAATTTGGAAAAAATGTTCCAAGGGGGTACCCTTGGATTTTTATCGAATTTGGTTAATCGGCTATATTGGCGTCAATTTTGGTCCGAGAGTCAAGCGAATGAACATTTTCTACATAAAATTGGCCGCTCGTTCTTCTGCCATACTCAGAATTTTCCAACATCTAACTGATCTAACTGCTGATTAAAAAAATGTACACATGTTGCTAAAAATTATGCACCGTTTTGCCGGAAAATGGAAAAAACTGTAGATTTTTCAATTCGGTTTTTTCTCTTTTCCGGCAAACTGGGGTTAAGCGAACAGAAAAAATCACATGTTTGCAATAAGCTGGACCAAGTGCATGTACCGAAACAATAAACAAAATTTTTTTTTTGGAAAATTTGGAAAAAATGTTCCAAGGGGGTACCCTTGGATTTTTATCGAATTTGGTTAATCGGCTATATTGGCGTCAATTTTGGTCCGAGAGTCAAGCAAATGAACAGTTCCTACATAAAATTGGCTGCTAGTTCTTCTGCCATACTCAGAATTTTCCTACATCTAACGGTTCGTGAGAAAAATTTCCACTTGGATGTCTGTATTTGCTGAAAATTTCGTGAAAATTAAAAGTGTATATTTTTTTTTAAATTTTAATTATTTCGATTAAGGGTGGCCTGCTGATGAAAAAAATCTCAACACGTTGCCACAAATTATGCACCGTTTGGCCGGAAAATCGAAAAAACTGTAGATTATTGGATTTTTATCAAATTTCGTTAATCGGCTATATTGGCGTCAATTTTGGTCCTAGAGTCAAGCGAATGAACATTTTTTACATAAAATTGGCCGCTTGTTCTTCTGCCATACTCAGAATTTTCCTACATCTAACGGTTCGTGAGAAAAATTTCCACTTGAATGTCTGTATTTGCTGAAAATTTCGTGAAAATTAAAAGTGTATATTTCGTTTAAAATTTTAATTATTTCGATTAAGGGTGGCCTGCTAATTAAAAAAATCTACACATGTGGCTAAAAATTATGCACCGTTTTGCCGGAAAATGGAAAAAACTGTAGATTTTTTATTTCGATTTTTCTCCTTTTCCGGCAAACTGGGGTTAAGCGAACAGAAAAAATCGCATGATTGCAATAAGCTGGACCAAGTGCATGTACCGAAACAATAAACAAAATTTTTTTTTTGGAAAATTTGGAAAAAATGTTCCAAGGGGGTACCCTTGGATTTTTATCGAATTTGGTTAATCGGCTATATTGGCGTCAATTTTGGTCCGAGAGTCAAGCGAATACACAGTTCCTACATAAAATTGTCTGCTCGTTCTTCTGCCATACTCAGAATTTTCCTACATCTAACGGTTCGTGAGAAAAATTTCCACTTGGATGTCTGTATTTGCTTAAAATTTCGTGAAAATTAAAAGTGTATATATTTTTTTAAATTTTAATTATTTCGATTAAGGTTGGCCTGCTGATTAAAAAAATCTACACATGTGGCTAAAAATTATGCACCGTTTTGTCGGAAAATGGAAAAAACTGTAGATTTTTTAATTCGATTTTTCCTCTTTTCCGGCAAACTGGGGTTAAGCGAACAGAAAAAATCACATGCTTGCAATAAGCTGGACATAGTGCATGTACCGAAACAATAAACAAAATCAATTTTGGTCCGAGAGTCAAGCGAATACACAGTTCCTATATAAAATTGGCTGCTTGTTCTTCTGCCATACTCAGAATTTTCCTACATCTAACGGTTCATGAGAAAAATTTCCACTTGGATGTCTGTATTTGCTGAAAATTTCGTGAAAATTAAAAGTGTATATTTTTTTTAATTTTAATTATTTTGATTAAGGGTGGCCTGCTGATTAAAAAAATCTAAACACGTTGCCAGAAATTATGCACCGTTTGGCCGTAAAATTTCCACTTGGATGTCTGTATTTGCTGAAAATTTCGTGAAAATTAAAAGTGTATATTTTTTTTTTAATTTTAATTATTTTGATTAAGGGTGGCCTGCTGATTAAAAAAATCTAAACACGTTGCCAGAAATTATGCACCGTTTGGCTGTAAAATCGAAAAAACTGTAGATTATTGGATTTTTATCGAATTTGGTTAATCGGCTATATTGGCGTCAATTTTGGTCCGAGAGTCAAGCCAATGAACATTTTCTACATAAAATTGGCCGCTCGTTCTTCTGCCATACTCAGAATTTTCCTACATCTAACGGTTCGTGAGAAAAATTTCCACTTGGATGTCTGTATTTGCTGAAAATTTCGTGAAAATTAAAAGAGTATATTTCGTTTAAAATTTGAATTATTTCGATTAAGGTTGGCCTGCTGATTAAAAAAATCTACACATGTGGCTAAAAATTATGCACCGTTTTGCCGGAAAATGGAAAAAACTGTAGATTTTTTATTTCGATTTTTCTCCTTTTCCGGCAAACTGGGGTTAAGCGAACAGAAAAAATCACATGCTTGCAATAAGCTGGACAATGTGCATGTACCGAAACAATAAACAAAATTTTTTTTTTTGGAAAATTTGGAAAAAATGTTCCAAGGGGGTACCCTTGGATTTTTATCGAATTTGGTTAATCGGCTATATTGGCGTCAATTTTGGTCCGAGAGTCAAGCGAATACACGGTTCCTACATAAAATTGGCTGCTAGTTCTTCTGCCATACTCAGAATTTTCCTACATCTAACGGTTCGTGAGAAAAATTACCACTTGGATGTCTGTATTTGCTGAAAATTTCGTGAAAATTAAAAGTGTATATTTCGTTTAAAATTTGAATTATTTCGATTAAGGTTGGCCTGCTAATTAAAAAAATCTACACATGTGGCTAAAAATTATGCACCGTTTTGCCGGAAAATGGAAAAAACTGTAGATTTTTTAATTCGATTTTTCCTCTTTTCCGGCAAACTGGGGTTAAGCGAACAGAAAAAATCACATGCTTGCAATAAGCTGGACAAAGTGCATGTACCGAAACAATAAACAAAATTTTTTTTTTTGGAAAATTTGGAAAAAATGTTCCAAGGGGTACCCTTGGATTTTTATCGAATTTGGTTAATCGGCTATATTGGCGTCAATTTTGGTCCGAGAGTCAAGCGAATGAAAATTTTCTACATAAAATTGGCCGCTCGTTCTTCTGCCATACCCAGAATTTTCCTACATCTAACGGTTCGTGAGAAAAATTTCCACTTGGATGTCTGTATTTGCTGAAAATTTCGTGAAAATTAAAAGTGTATATTTCGTTTAAAATTTGAATTATTTCGATTAAGGTTGGCCTGCTGATTAAAAAAATCTACACATGTGGCTAAAAATTATGCACCGTTTTGTCGGAAAATGGAAAAAACTGTAGATTTTTTAATTCGATTTTTCCTCTTTTCCGGCAAACTGGGGTTAAGCGAACAGAAAAAATCACATGCTTGCAATAAGCTGGACATAGTGCATGTACCGAAACAATAAACAAAATCAATTTTGGTCCGAGAGTCAAGCGAATACACAGTTCCTATATAAAATTGGCTGCTTGTTCTTCTGCCATACTCAGAATTTTCCTACATCTAACGGTTCATGAGAAAAATTTCCACTTGGATGTCTGTATTTGCTGAAAATTTCGTGAAAATTAAAAGTGTATATTTTTTTTTAATTTTAATTATTTTGATTCAGGGTGGCCTGCTGATTAAAAAAATCTAAACACGTTGCCAGAAATTATGCACCGTTTGGCCGTAAAATTTCCACTTGGATGTCTGTATTTGCTGAAAATTTCGTGAAAATTAAAAGTGTATATTTTTTTTTAATTTTAATTATTTTGATTAAGGGTGGCCTGCTGATTAAAAAAATCTAAACACGTTGCCAGAAATTATGCACCGTTTGGCTGTAAAATCGAAAAAACTGTAGATTATTGGATTTTTATCGAATTTGGTTAATCGGCTATATTGGCGTCAATTTTGGTCCAAGAGTCAAGCGAATGAACATTTTCTACATAAAATTGGCCGCTCGTTCTTCTGCCATACTCAGAATTTTCCTACATCTAACGATTCGTGAGAAAAATTTCCACTTGGATGTCTGTATTTGCTGAAAATTTCGTGAAAATTAAAAGAGTATATTTCGTTTAAAATTTGAATTATTTCGATTAAGGTTGGCCTGCTGATTAAAAAAATCTACACATGTGGCTAAAAATTATGCACCGTTTTGCCGGAAAATGGAAAAAACTGTAGATTTTTTATTTCGATTTTTCTCCTTTTCCGGCAAACTGGGGTTAAGCGAACAGAAAAAATCACATGCTTGCAATAAGATGGACAAAGTGCATGTACCGAAACAATAAACAAAATTTTTTTTTTTGGAAAATTTGGAAAAAATGTTCCAAGGGGGTACCCTTGGATTTTTATCGAACTTGGTTAATCGGCTATATTGGCGTCAATTTTGGTCCGAGAGTCAAGCGAATACACAGTTCCTACATAAAATTGGCTGCTAGTTCTTCTGCCATACTCAGAATTTTCCTACATCTAACGGTTCGTAAGAAAAATTTCCACTTGGATGTCTGTATTTGCTGAAAATTTCGTGAAAATTAAAAGTGTATATTTCGTTTAAAATTTGAATTATTTCGATTAAGGTTGGCCTGCTGATTAAAAAAATCTACACATGTGGCTAAAAATTATGCACCGTTTTGCCGGAAAATGGAAAAAACTGTAGATTTTTTAATTCGATTTTTCCTCTTTTCCGGCAAACTGGGGTAAAGCGAACAGAAAAAATCACATGCTTGCAATAAGCTGGACAAAGTGCATGTACCGAAACAATAAACAAAATTTTTTTTTTTTGAAAATTTGGAAAAAATGTTCCAAGGGGGTACCCTTGGATTTTTATCGAATTTGGTTAATCGGCTATATTGGCGTCAATTTTGGTCCGAGAGTCAAGCGAATGATCATTTTCTACATAAAATTGGCCGCTCGTTCTTCTGCCATACTCAGAATTTTCCAACATCTAACTGATCTAACTGCTGATTAAAAAAATGTACACATGTTGCTAAAAATTATGCACCGTTTTGCCGGAAAATGGAAAAAACTGTAGATTTTTTAATTCGGTTTTTCCTCTTTTCCGGCAAACTGGGGTTAAGCGAACAGAAAAAATCACATGTTTGCAATAAGCTGGACCAAGTGCATGTACCGAAACAATAAACAAAATTTTTTTTTTTGGAAAATTTGGAAAAAATGTTCCAAGGGGGTACCCTTGGATTTTTATCGAATTTGGTTAATCGGCTATATTGGCGTCAATTTTGTTCCGAGAGTCAAGCGAATACACAGTTCCTACATAAAATTGGCTGCTTGTTCTTCTGCCATACTCAGAATTTTCCTACATCTAACGGTTCATGAGAAAAATTTCCACTTGGATGTCTGTATTTGCTGAAAATTTCGTGAAAATTAAAAGTGTATATTTTTTTTTTAATTTTAATTATTTCGATTAAGGGTGGCCTGCTGATTAAAAATATCTCAACACGTTGCCAGAAATTATGCACCGTTTGGCCGGAAAATCGACAAAACTGTAGATTTTTTAATTCGATTTTTCCTCTTTTCCGGCAAACTGGGGTTAAGCGAACAGAAAAAATCACATGCTTGCAATAAGCTGGACCAAGTGCATGTACCGAAACAATAAACAAATTTTTTTTTTGGAAAATTTGGAAAAAAGGTTCCATGGGGGTACCCTTGGATTTTTATCGAATTTGGTTAATCGGCTATATTGGCGTCAATTTTGGTCCGAGAGTCAAGCGAATGAACATTTTCTACATAAAATTGGCCGCTCGTTCTTTTGCCATACTCAGAATTTTCCTACATCTAACGGTTCCTGAGAAAAATTTCCACTTGGATGTCTGTATTTGCTGAAAATTTCGTGAAAATTAAAAGCGTATATTTCGTTTAAAATTTGAATTATTTCGATTAAGGTTGGCCTGCTGATTAAAAAAATCTACACATGTGGCTAAAAATTATGAACCGTTTTGCCGGAAAATGGAAAAAACTGTAGATTTTTTAATTCGATTTTTCCTCTTTTCCGGCAAACTGGGGTTAAGCGAACAGAAAAAATCACATGCTTGCAATAAGCTGGACCAAGTGCATGTACCGAAACAATAAACAAATTTTTTTTTTTGGAAAATTTGGAAAAAATGTTCCATGGGGGTACCCTTGGATTTTTATCGAATTTGGTTAATCGGCTATATTGGCGTCAATTTTGGTCCGAGAGTCAAGCAAATGAACATTTTCTACATAAAATTGGCCGCTCGTTCTTCTGCCATACTCAGAATTTTCCTACATCTAACTGATCTAACTGCTGATTAAAAAAATCTACACATGTGGCTAAAAATTATGCACCATTTTACCGGAAAATGGAAAAAACTGTAGATTTTTTAATTCGGTTTTTCCTCTTTTCCGGCAAACTGGGGTTAAGCGAACAGAAAAAATCACATGCTTGCAATAAGCTGGACCAAGTGCATGTACCGAAACAATAAACAAAATTTTTTTTTTGGAAAATTTGGAAAAAATGTTCCAAGGGGGTACCCTTGGATTTTTATCGAATTTGGTTAATCGGCTATATTGGCGTCAATTTTGGTCCGAGAGTCAAGCGAATGAACATTTTCTACATAAAATTGGCCGCTCGTTCTTCTGCCATACTCAGAATTTTCCAACATCTAACTGATCTAACTGCTGATTAAAAAAATGTACACATGTTGCTAAAAATTATGCACCGTTTTGCCGGAAAATGGAAAAAACTGTAGATTTTTCAATTCGGTTTTTTCTCTTTTCCGGCAAACTGGGGTTAAGCGAACAGAAAAAATCACATGTTTGCAATAAGCTGGACCAAGTGCATGTACCGAAACAATAAACAAAATTTTTTTTTTGGAAAATTTGGAAAAAATGTTCCAAGGGGGTACCCTTGGATTTTTATCGAATTTGGTTAATCGGCTATATTGGAGTCAATTTTGGTCCGAGAGTCAAGCAAATGAACAGTTCCTACATAAAATTGGCTGCTAGTTCTTCTGCCATACTCAGAATTTTCCTACATCTAACGGTTCGTGAGAAAAATTTCCACTTGGATGTCTGTATTTGCTGAAAATTTCGTGAAAATTAAAAGTGTATATTTTTTTTTAAATTTTAATTATTTCGATTAAGGGTGGCCTGCTGATGAAAAAAATCTCAACACGTTGCCACAAATTATGCACCGTTTGGCCGGAAAATCGAAAAAACTGTAGATTATTGGATTTTTATCAAATTTCGTTAATCGGCTATATTGGCGTCAATTTTGGTCCTAGAGTCAAGCGAATGAACATTTTTTACATAAAATTGGCCGCTTGTTCTTCTGCCATACTCAGAATTTTCCTACATCTAACGGTTCGTGAGAAAAATTTCCACTTGAATGTCTGTATTTGCTGAAAATTTCGTGAAAATTAAAAGTGTATATTTCGTTTAAAATTTTAATTATTTCGATTAAGGGTGGCCTGCTAATTAAAAAAATCTACACATGTGGCTAAAAATTATGCACCGTTTTGCCGGAAAATGGAAAAAACTGTAGATTTTTTATTTCGATTTTTCTCCTTTTCCGGCAAACTGGGGTTAAGCGAACAGAAAAAATCGCATGATTGCAATAAGCTGGACCAAGTGCATGTACCGAAACAATAAACAAAATTTTTTTTTTGGAAAATTTGGAAAAAATGTTCCAAGGGGGTACCCTTGGATTTTTATCGAATTTGGTTAATCGGCTATATTGGCGTCAATTTTGGTCCGAGAGTCAAGCGAATACACAGTTCCTACATAAAATTGTCTGCTCGTTCTTCTGCCATACTCAGAATTTTCCTACATCTAACGGTTCGTGAGAAAAATTTCCACTTGGATGTCTGTATTTGCTTAAAATTTCGTGAAAATTAAAAGTGTATATATTTTTTTAAATTTTAATTATTTCGATTAAGGTTGGCCTGCTGATTAAAAAAATCTACACATGTGGCTAAAAATTATGCACCGTTTTGTCGGAAAATGGAAAAAACTGTAGATTTTTTAATTCGATTTTTCCTCTTTTCCGGCAAACTGGGGTTAAGCGAACAGAAAAAATCACATGCTTGCAATAAGCTGGACATAGTGCATGTACCGAAACAATAAACAAAATCAATTTTGGTCCGAGAGTCAAGCGAATACACAGTTCCTATATAAAATTGGCTGCTTGTTCTTCTGCCATACTCAGAATTTTCCTACATCTAACGGTTCATGAGAAAAATTTCCACTTGGATGTCTGTATTTGCTGAAAATTTCGTGAAAATTAAAAGTGTATATTTTTTTTAATTTTAATTATTTTGATTAAGGGTGGCCTGCTGATTAAAAAAATCTAAACACGTTGCCAGAAATTATGCACCGTTTGGCCGTAAAATTTCCACTTGGATGTCTGTATTTGCTGAAAATTTCGTGAAAATTAAAAGTGTATATTTTTTTTTTAATTTTAATTATTTTGATTAAGGGTGGCCTGCTGATTAAAAAAATCTAAACACGTTGCCAGAAATTATGCACCGTTTGACTGTAAAATCGAAAAAACTGTAGATTATTGGATTTTTATCGAATTTGGTTAATCGGCTATATTGGCGTCAATTTTGGTCCGAGAGTCAAGCCAATGAACATTTTCTACATAAAATTGGCCGCTCGTTCTTCTGCCATACTCAGAATTTTCCTACATCTAACGGTTCGTGAGAAAAATTTCCACTTGGATGTCTGTATTTGCTGAAAATTTCGTGAAAATTAAAAGAGTATATTTCGTTTAAAATTTGAATTATTTCGATTAAGGTTGGCCTGCTGATTAAAAAAATCTACACATGTGGCTAAAAATTATGCACCGTTTTACCGGAAAATGGAAAAAACTGTAGATTTTTTAATTCGGTTTTTCCTCTTTTCCGGCAAACTGGGGTTAAGCGAACAGAAAAAATCACATGCTTGCAATAAGCTGGACCAAGTGCATGTACCGAAACAATAAACAAAATTTTTTTTTTGGAAAATTTGGAAAAAATGTTCCAAGGGGGTACCCTTGGATTTTTATCGAATTTGGTTAATCGGCTATATTGGCGTCAATTTTGGTCCGAGAGTGAAGCGAATGAACATTTTCTACATAAAATTGGCCGCTCGTTCTTCTGCCATACTCAGAATTTTCCAACATCTAACTGATCTAACTGCTGATTAAAAAAATGTACACATGTTGCTAAAAATTATGCACCGTTTTGCCGGAAAATGGAAAAAACTGTAGATTTTTCAATTCGGTTTTTTCTCTTTTCCGGCAAACTGGGGTTAAGCGAACAGAAAAAATCACATGTTTGCAATAAGCTGGACCAAGTGCATGTACCGAAACAATAAACAAAATTTTTTTTTTGGAAAATTTGGAAAAAATGTTCCAAGGGGGTACCCTTGGATTTTTATCGAATTTGGTTAATCGGCTATATTGGCGTCAATTTTGGTCCGAGAGTCAAGCAAATGAACAGTTCCTACATAAAATTGGCTGCTAGTTCTTCTGCCATACTCAGAATTTTCCTACATCTAACGGTTCGTGAGAAAAATTTCCACTTGGATGTCTGTATTTGCTGAAAATTTCGTGAAAATTAAAAGTGTATATTTTTTTTTAAATTTTAATTATTTCGATTAAGGGTGGCCTGCTGATGAAAAAAATCTCAACACGTTGCCACAAATTATGCACCGTTTGGCCGGAAAATCGAAAAAACTGTAGATTATTGGATTTTTATCAAATTTCGTTAATCGGCTATATTGGCGTCAATTTTGGTCCTAGAGTCAAGCGAATGAACATTTTTTACATAAAATTGGCCGCTTGTTCTTCTGCCATACTCAGAATTTTCCTACATCTAACGGTTCGTGAGAAAAATTTCCACTTGAATGTCTGTATTTGCTGAAAATTTCGTGAAAATTAAAAGTGTATATTTCGTTTAAAATTTTAATTATTTCGATTAAGGGTGGCCTGCTAATTAAAAAAATCTACACATGTGGCTAAAAATTATGCACCGTTTTGCCGGAAAATGGAAAAAACTGTAGATTTTTTATTTCGATTTTTCTCCTTTTCCGGCAAACTGGGGTTAAGCGAACAGAAAAAATCGCATGATTGCAATAAGCTGGACCAAGTGCATGTACCGAAACAATAAACAAAATTTTTTTTTTGGAAAATTTGGAAAAAATGTTCCAAGGGGGTACCCTTGGATTTTTATCGAATTTGGTTAATCGGCTATATTGGCGTCAATTTTGGTCCGAGAGTCAAGCGAATACACAGTTCCTACATAAAATTGTCTGCTCGTTCTTCTGCCATACTCAGAATTTTCCTACATCTAACGGTTCGTGAGAAAAATTTCCACTTGGATGTCTGTATTTGCTTAAAATTTCGTGAAAATTAAAAGTGTATATATTTTTTTAAATTTTAATTATTTCGATTAAGGTTGGCCTGCTGATTAAAAAAATCTACACATGTGGCTAAAAATTATGCACCGTTTTGTCGGAAAATGGAAAAAACTGTAGATTTTTTAATTCGATTTTTCCTCTTTTCCGGCAAACTGGGGTTAAGCGAACAGAAAAAATCACATGCTTGCAATAAGCTGGACATAGTGCATGTACCGAAACAATAAACAAAATCAATTTTGGTCCGAGAGTCAAGCGAATACACAGTTCCTATATAAAATTGGCTGCTTGTTCTTCTGCCATACTCAGAATTTTCCTACATCTAACGGTTCATGAGAAAAATTTCCACTTGGATGTCTGTATTTGCTGAAAATTTCGTGAAAATTAAAAGTGTATATTTTTTTTAATTTTAATTATTTTGATTAAGGGTGGCCTGCTGATTAAAAAAATCTAAACACGTTGCCAGAAATTATGCACCGTTTGGCCGTAAAATTTCCACTTGGATGTCTGTATTTGCTGAAAATTTCGTGAAAATTAAAAGTGTATATTTTTTTTTTAATTTTAATTATTTTGATTAAGGGTGGCCTGCTGATTAAAAAAATCTAAACACGTTGCCAGAAATTATGCACCGTTTGACTGTAAAATCGAAAAAACTGTAGATTATTGGATTTTTATCGAATTTGGTTAATCGGCTATATTGGCGTCAATTTTGGTCCGAGAGTCAAGCCAATGAACATTTTCTACATAAAATTGGCCGCTCGTTCTTCTGCCATACTCAGAATTTTCCTACATCTAACGGTTCGTGAGAAAAATTTCCACTTGGATGTCTGTATTTGCTGAAAATTTCGTGAAAATTAAAAGAGTATATTTCGTTTAAAATTTGAATTATTTCGATTAAGGTTGGCCTGCTGATTAAAAAAATCTACACATGTGGCTAAAAATTATGCACCGTTTTGCCGGAAAATGGAAAAAACTGTAGATTTTTTATTTCGATTTTTCTCCTTTTCCGGCAAACTGGGGTTAAGCGAACAGAAAAAATCACATGCTTGCAATAAGCTGGACAATGTGCATGTACCGAAACAATAAACAAAATTTTTTTTTTGGAAAATTTGGAAAAAATGTTCCAAGGGGGTACCCTTGGATTTTTATCGAATTTGGTTAATCGGCTATATTGGCGTCAATTTTGGTCCGAGAGTCAAGCGAATACACGGTTCCTACATAAAATTGGCTGCTAGTTCTTCTGCCATACTCAGAATTTTCCTACATCTAACGGTTCGTGAGAAAAATTACCACTTGGATGTCTGTATTTGCTGAAAATTTCGTGAAAATTAAAAGTGCATATTTCGTTTAAAATTTGAATTATTTCGATTAAGGTTGGTTGGTAAGGTTAATTAAAAAAATCTACACATGTGGCTAAAAATTATGCACCGTTTTGCCGGAAAATGGAAAAAACTGTAGATTTTTTAATTCGATTTTTCCTCTTTTCCGGCAAACTGGGGTTAAGCGAACAGAAAAAATCACATGCTTGCAATAAGCTGGACAAAGTGCATGTACCGAAACAATAAACAAAATTTTTTTTTTTGGAAAATTTGGAAAAAATGTTCCAAGGGGTACCCTTGGATTTTTATCGAATTTGGTTAATCGGCTATATTGGCGTCAATTTTGGTCCGAGAGTCAAGCGAATGAAAATTTTCTACATAAAATTGGCCGCTCGTTCTTCTGCCATACCCAGAATTTTCCTACATCTAACGGTTCGTGAGAAAAATTTCCACTTGGATGTCTGTATTTGCTGAAAATTTCGTGAAAATTAAAAGTGTATATTTCGTTTAAAATTTGAATTATTTCGATTAAGGTTGGCCTGCTGATTAAAAAAATCTACACATGTGGCTAAAAATTATGCACCGTTTTGTCGGAAAATGGAAAAAACTGTAGATTTTTTAATTCGATTTTTCCTCTTTTCCGGCAAACTGGGGTTAAGCGAACAGAAAAAATCACATGCTTGCAATAAGCTGGACATAGTGCATGTACCGAAACAATAAACAAAATCAATTTTGGTCCGAGAGTCAAGCGAATACACAGTTCCTATATAAAATTGGCTGCTTGTTCTTCTGCCATACTCAGAATTTTCCTACATCTAACGGTTCATGAGAAAAATTACCACTTGGATGTCTGTATTTGCTGAAAATTTCGTGAAAATTAAAAGTGTATATTTTTTTTTAATTTTAATTATTTTGATTCAGGGTGGCCTGCTGATTAAAAAAATCTAAACACGTTGCCAGAAATTATGCACCGTTTGGCCGTAAAATTTCCACTTGGATGTCTGTATTTGCTGAAAATTTCGTGAAAATTAAAAGTGTATATTTTTTTTTAATTTTAATTATTTTGATTAAGGGTGGCCTGCTGATTAAAAAAATCTAAACACGTTGCCAGAAATTATGCACCGTTTGGCTGTAAAATCGAAAAAACTGTAGATTATTGGATTTTTATCGAATTTGGTTAATCGGCTATATTGGCGTCAATTTTGGTCCGAGAGTCAAGCGAATGAACATTTTCTACATAAAATTGGCCGCTCGTTCTTCTGCCATACTCAGAATTTTCCTACATCTAACGATTCGTGAGAAAAATTTCCACTTGGATGTCTGTATTTGCTGAAAATTTCGTGAAAATTAAAAGAGTATATTTCGTTTAAAATTTGAATTATTTCGATTAAGGTTGGCCTGCTGATTAAAAAAATCTACACATGTGGCTAAAAATTATGCACCGTTTTGCCGGAAAATGGAAAAAACTGTAGATTTTTTATTTCGATTTTTCTCCTTTTCCGGCAAACTGGGGTTAAGCGAACAGAAAAAATCACATGCTTACAATAAGATGGACAAAGTGCATGTACCGAAACAATAAACAAAATTTTTTTTTTTGGAAAATTTGGAAAAAATGTTCCAAGGGGGTACCCTTGGATTTTTATCGAACTTGGTTAATCGGCTATATTGGCGTCAATTTTGGTCCGAGAGTCAAGCGAATACACAGTTCCTACATAAAATTGGCTGCTAGTTCTTCTGCCATACTCAGAATTTTCCTACATCTAACGGTTCGTGAGAAAAATTTCCACTTGGATGTCTGTATTTGCTGAAAATTTCGTGAAAATTAAAAGTGTATATTTCGTTTAAAATTTGAATTATTTCGATTAAGGTTGGCCTGCTGATTAAAAAAATCTACACATGTGGCTAAAAATTATGCACCGTTTTGCCGGAAAATGGAAAAAACTGTAGATTTTTTAATTCGATTTTTCCTCTTTTCCGGCAAACTGGGGTAAAGCGAACAGAAAAAATCACATGCTTGCAATAAGCTGGACAAAGTGCATGTACCGAAACAATAAACAAAATTTTTTTTTTTTGAAAATTTGGAAAAAATGTTCCAAGGGGGTACCCTTGGATTTTTATCGAATTTGGTTAATCGGCTATATTGGCGTCAATTTTGGTCCGAGAGTCAAGCGAATGATCATTTTCTACATAAAATTGGCCGCTCGTTCTTCTGCCATACTCAGAATTTTCCAACATCTAACTGATCTAACTGCTGATTAAAAAAATGTACACATGTTGCTAAAAATTATGCACCGTTTTGCCGGAAAATGGAAAAAACTGTAGATTTTTTAATTCGGTTTTTCCTCTTTTCCGGCAAACTGGGGTTAAGCGAACAGAAAAAATCACATGTTTGCAATAAGCTGGACCAAGTGCATGTACCGAAACAATAAACAAAATTTTTTTTTTTGGAAAATTTGGAAAAAATGTTCCAAGGGGGTACCCTTGGATTTTTATCGAATTTGGTTAATCGGCTATATTGGCGTCAATTTTGTTCCGAGAGTCAAGCGAATACACAGTTCCTACATAAAATTGGCTGCTTGTTCTTCTGCCATACTCAGAATTTTCCTACATCTAACGGTTCATGAGAAAAATTTCCACTTGGATGTCTGTATTTGCTGAAAATTTCGTGAAAATTAAAAGTGTATATTTTTTTTTTAATTTTAATTATTTCGATTAAGGGTGGCCTGCTGATTAAAAATATCTCAACACGTTGCCAGAAATTATGCACCGTTTGGCCGGAAAATCGACAAAACTGTAGATTTTTTAATTCGATTTTTCCTCTTTTCCGGCAAACTGGGGTTAAGCGAACAGAAAAAATCACATGCTTGCAATAAGCTGGACCAAGTGCATGTACCGAAACAATAAACAAATTTTTTTTTTGGAAAATTTGGAAAAAATGTTCCATGGGGGTACCCTTGGATTTTTATCGAATTTGGTTAATCGGCTATATTGGCGTCAATTTTGGTCCGAGAGTCAAGCGAATGAACATTTTCTACATAAAATTGGCCGCTCGTTCTTTTGCCATACTCAGAATTTTCCTACATCTAACGGTTCCTGAGAAAAATTTCCACTTGGATGTCTGTATTTGCTGAAAATTTCGTGAAAATTAAAAGCGTATATTTCGTTTAAAATTTGAATTATTTCGATTAAGGTTGGCCTGCTGATTAAAAAAATCTACACATGTGGCTAAAAATTATGAACCGTTTTGCCGGAAAATGGAAAAAACTGTAGATTTTTTAATTCGATTTTTCCTCTTTTCCGGCAAACTGGGGTTAAGCGAACAGAAAAAATCACATGCTTGCAATAAGCTGGACCAAGTGCATGTACCGAAACAATAAACAATTTTTTTTTTTTGGAAAATTTGGAAAAAATGTTCCATGGGGGTACCCTTGGATTTTTATCGAATTTGGTTAATCGGCTATATTGGCGTCAATTTTGGTCCGAGAGTCAAGCAAATGAACATTTTCTACATAAAATTGGCCGCTCGTTCTTCTGCCATACTCAGAATTTTCCTACATCTAACTGATCTAACTGCTGATTAAAAAAATCTACACATGTGGCTAAAAATTATGCACCGTTTTGCCGGAAAATGGAAAAAACTGTAGATTTTTTAATTCGGTTTTTCCTCTTTTCCGGCAAACTGGGGTTAAGCGAACAGAAAAAATCACATGCTTGCAATAAGCTGGACCAAGTGCATGTACCGAAACAATAAACAAAATTTTTTTTTTGGAAAATTTGGAAAAAATGTTCCAAGGGGGTACCCTTGGATTTTTATCGAATTTGGTTAATCGGCTATATTGGCGTCAATTTTGGTCCGAGAGTCAAGCGAATGAACATTTTCTACATAAAATTGGCCGCTCGTTCTTCTGCCATACTCAGAATTTTCCAACATCTAACTGATCTAACTGCTGATTAAAAAAATGTACACATGTTGCTAAAAATTATGCACCGTTTTGCCGGAAAATGGAAAAAACTGTAGATTTTTCAATTCGGTTTTTTCTCTTTTCCGGCAAACTGGGGTTAAGCGAACAGAAAAAATCACATGTTTGCAATAAGCTGGACCAAGTGCATGTACCGAAACAATAAACAAAATTTTTTTTTTTGGAAAATTTGGAAAAAATGTTCCAAGGGGGTACCCTTGGATTTTTATCGAATTTGGTTAATCGGCTATATTGGCGTCAATTTTGTTCCGAGAGTCAAGCGAATACACAGTTCCTACATAAAATTGGCTGCTTGTTCTTCTGCCATACTCAAAATTTTCCTACATCTAACGGTTCATGAGAAAAATTTCCACTTGGATGTCTGTATTTGCTGAAAATTTCGTGAAAATTAAAAGTGTATATTTTTTTTTAATTTTAATTATTTCGATTAAGGGTGGCCTGCTGATTAAAAATATCTCAACACGTTGCCAGAAATTATGCACCGTTTGGCCGGAAAATCGACAAAACTGTAGATTTTTTAATTCGATTTTTCCTCTTTTCCGGCAAACTGGGGTTAAGCGAACAGAAAAAATCACATGCTTGCAATAAGCTGGACCAAGTGCATGTACCGAAACAATAAACAAATTTTTTTTTTGGAAAATTTGGAAAAAATGTTCCATGGGGGTACCCTTGGATTTTTATCGAATTTGGTTAATCGGCTATATTGGCGTCAATTTTGGTCCGAGAGTCAAGCGAATGAACATTTTCTACATAAAATTGGCCGCTCGTTCTTTTGCCATACTCAGAATTTTCCTACATCTAACGGTTCCTGAGAAAAATTTCCACTTGGATGTCTGTATTTGCTGAAAATTTCGTGAAAATTAAAAGCGTATATTTCGTTTAAAATTTGAATTATTTCGATTAAGGTTGGCCTGCTGATTAAAAAAATCTACACATGTGGCTAAAAATTATGAACCGTTTTGCCGGAAAATGGAAAAAACTGTAGATTTTTTAATTCGATTTTTCCTCTTTTCCGGCAAACTGGGGTTAAGCGAACAGAAAAAATCACATGCTTGCAATAAGCTGGACCAAGTGCATGTACCGAAACAATAAACAAATTTTTTTTTTTGGAAAATTTGGAAAAAATGTTCCATGGGGGTACCCTTGGATTTTTATCGAATTTGGTTAATCGGCTATATTGGCGTCAATTTTGGTCCGAGAGTCAAGCAAATGAACATTTTCTACATAAAATTGGCCGCTCGTTCTTCTGCCATACTCAGAATTTTCCTACATCTAACTGATCTAACTGCTGATTAAAAAAATCTACACATGTGGCTAAAAATTATGCACCGTTTTACCGGAAAATGGAAAAAACTGTAGATTTTTTAATTCGGTTTTTCCTCTTTTCCGGCAAACTGGGGTTAAGCGAACAGAAAAAATCACATGCTTGCAATAAGCTGGACCAAGTGCATGTACCGAAACAATAAACAAAATTTTTTTTTTGGAAAATTTGGAAAAAATGTTCCAAGGGGGTACCCTTGGATTTTTATCGAATTTGGTTAATCGGCTATATTGGCGTCAATTTTGGTCCGAGAGTCAAGCGAATGAACATTTTCTACATAAAATTGGCCGCTCGTTCTTCTGCCATACTCAGAATTTTCCAACATCTAACTGATCTAACTGCTGATTAAAAAAATGTACACATGTTGCTAAAAATTATGCACCGTTTTGCCGGAAAATGGAAAAAACTGTAGATTTTTCAATTCGGTTTTTTCTCTTTTCCGGCAAACTGGGGTTAAGCGAACAGAAAAAATCACATGTTTGCAATAAGCTGGACCAAGTGCATGTACCGAAACAATAAACAAAATTTTTTTTTTGGAAAATTTGGAAAAAATGTTCCAAGGGGGTACCCTTGGATTTTTATCGAATTTGGTTAATCGGCTATATTGGCGTCAATTTTGGTCCGAGAGTCAAGCAAATGAACAGTTCCTACATAAAATTGGCTGCTAGTTCTTCTGCCATACTCAGAATTTACCTACATCTAACGGTTCGTGAGAAAAATTTCCACTTGGATGTCTGTATTTGCTGAAAATTTCGTGAAAATTAAAAGTGTATATTTTTTTTTAAATTTTAATTATTTCGATTAAGGGTGGCCTGCTGATGAAAAAAATCTCAACACGTTGCCACAAATTATGCACCGTTTGGCCGGAAAATCGAAAAAACTGTAGATTATTGGATTTTTATCAAATTTCGTTAATCGGCTATATTGGCGTCAATTTTGGTCCTAGAGTCAAGCGAATGAACATTTTTTACATAAAATTGGCCGCTTGTTCTTCTGCCATACTCAGAATTTTCCTACATCTAACGGTTCGTGAGAAAAATTTCCACTTGAATGTCTGTATTTGCTGAAAATTTCGTGAAAATTAAAAGTGTATATTTCGTTTAAAATTTTAATTATTTCGATTAAGGGTGGCCTGCTAATTAAAAAAATCTACACATGTGGCTAAAAATTATGCACCGTTTTGCCGGAAAATGGAAAAAACTGTAGATTTTTTATTTCGATTTTTCTCCTTTTCCGGCAAACTGGGGTTAAGCGAACAGAAAAAATCGCATGATTGCAATAAGCTGGACCAAGTGCATGTACCGAAACAATAAACAAAATTTTTTTTTTGGAAAATTTGGAAAAAATGTTCCAAGGGGGTACCCTTGGATTTTTATCGAATTTGGTTAATCGGCTATATTGGCGTCAATTTTGGTCCGAGAGTCAAGCGAATACACAGTTCCTACATAAAATTGTCTGCTCGTTCTTCTGCCATACTCAGAATTTTCCTACATCTAACGGTTCGTGAGAAAAATTTCCACTTGGATGTCTGTATTTGCTTAAAATTTCGTGAAAATTAAAAGTGTATATATTTTTTTAAATTTTAATTATTTCGATTAAGGTTGGCCTGCTGATTAAAAAAATCTACACATGTGGCTAAAAATTATGCACCGTTTTGTCGGAAAATGGAAAAAACTGTAGATTTTTTAATTCGATTTTTCCTCTTTTCCGGCAAACTGGGGTTAAGCGAACAGAAAAAATCACATGCTTGCAATAAGCTGGACATAGTGCATGTACCGAAACAATAAACAAAATCAATTTTGGTCCGAGAGTCAAGCGAATACACAGTTCCTATATAAAATTGGCTGCTTGTTCTTCTGCCATACTCAGAATTTTCCTACATCTAACGGTTCATGAGAAAAATTTCCACTTGGATGTCTGTATTTGCTGAAAATTTCGTGAAAATTAAAAGTGTATATTTTTTTAATTTTAATTATTTTGATTAAGGGTGGCCTGCTGATTAAAAAAATCTAAACACGTTGCCAGAAATTATGCACCGTTTTGGCCGTAAAATTTCCACTTGGATGTCTGTATTTGCTGAAAATTTCGTGAAAATTAAAAGTGTATATTTTTTTTTTAATTTTAATTATTTTGATTAAGGGTGGCCTGCTGATTAAAAAATCTAAACACGTTGCCAGAAATTATGCACCGTTTGGCTGTAAAATCGAAAAAACTGTAGATTATTGGATTTTTATCGAATTTGGTTAATCGGCTATATTGGCGTCAATTTTGGTCCGAGAGTCAAGCCAATGAACATTTTCTACATAAAATTGGCCGCTCGTTCTTCTGCCATACTCAGAATTTTCCTACATCTAACGGTTCGTGAGAAAAATTTCCACTTGGATGTCTGTATTTGCTGAAAATTTCGTGAAAATTAAAAGAGTATATTTCGTTTAAAATTTGAATTATTTCGATTAAGGTTGGCCTGCTGATTAAAAAAATCTACACATGTGGCTAAAAATTATGCACCGTTTTGCCGGAAAATGGAAAAAACTGTAGATTTTTTATTTCGATTTTTCTCCTTTTCCGGCAAACTGGGGTTAAGCGAACAGAAAAAATCACATGCTTGCAATAAGCTGGACAATGTGCATGTACCGAAACAATAAACAAAATTTTTTTTTTTGGAAAATTTGGAAAAAATGTTCCAAGGGGGTACCCTTGGATTTTTATCGAATTTGGTTAATCGGCTATATTGGCGTCAATTTTGGTCCGAGAGTCAAGCGAATACACGGTTCCTACATAAAATTGGCTGCTAGTTCTTCTGCCATACTCAGAATTTTCCTACATCTAACGGTTCGTGAGAAAAATTACCACTTGGATGTCTGTATTTGCTGAAAATTTCGTGAAAATTAAAAGTGTATATTTCGTTTAAAATTTGAATTATTTCGATTAAGGTTGGCCTGATAATTAAAAAAATCTACACATGTGGCTAAAAATTATGCACCGTTTTGCCGGAAAATGGAAAAAACTGTAGATTTTTTAATTCGATTTTTCCTCTTTTCCGGCAAACTGGGGTTAAGCGAACAGAAAAAATCACATGCTTGCAATAAGCTGGACAAAGTGCATGTACCGAAACAATAAACAAAATTTTTTTTTTGGAAAATTTGGAAAAAATGTTCCAAGGGGTACCCTTGGATTTTTATCGAATTTGGTTAATCGGCTATATTGGCGTCAATTTTGGTCCGAGAGTCAAGCGAATGAAAATTTTCTACATAAAATTAGCCGCTCGTTCTTCTGCCATACCCAGAATTTTCCTACATCTAACGGTTCGTGAGAAAAATTTCCACTTGGATGTCTGTATTTGCTGAAAATTTCGTGAAAATTAAAAGTGTATATTTCGTTTAAAATTTGAATTATTTCGATTAAGGTTGGCCTGCTGATTAAAAAAATCTACACATGTGGCTAAAAATTATGCACCGTTTTGTCGGAAAATGGAAAAAACTGTAGATTTTTTAATTCGATTTTTCCTCTTTTCCGGCAAACTGGGGTTAAGCGAACAGAAAAAATCACATGCTTGCAATAAGCTGGACATAGTGCATGTACCGAAACAATAAACAAAATCAATTTTGGTCCGAGAGTCAAGCGAATACACAGTTCCTATATAAAATTGGCTGCTTGTTCTTCTGCCATACTCAGAATTTTCCTACATCTAACGGTTCATGAGAAAAATTACCACTTGGATGTCTGTATTTGCTGAAAATTTCGTGAAAATTAAAAGTGTATATTTTTTTTTAATTTTAATTATTTTGATTAAGGGTGGCCTGCTGATTAAAAAAATCTAAACACGTTGCCAGAAATTATGCACCGTTTGGCTGTAAAATCGAAAAAACTGTAGATTATTGGATTTTTATCGAATTTGGTTAATCGGCTATATTGGCGTCAATTTTGGTCCGAGAGTCAAGCGAATGAACATTTTCTACATAAAATTGGCCGCTCGTTCTTCTGCCATACTCAGAATTTTCCTACATCTAACGATTCGTGAGAAAAATTTCCACTTGGATGTCTGTATTTGCTGAAAATTTCGTGAAAATTAAAAGAGTATATTTCGTTTAAAATTTGAATTATTTCGATTAAGGTTGGCCTGCTGATTAAAAAATCTACACATGTGGCTAAAAATTATGCACCGTTTTGCCGGAAAATGGAAAAAACTGTAGATTTTTTATTTCGATTTTTCTCCTTTTCCGGCAAACTGGGGTTAAGCGAACAGAAAAAATCACATGCTTGCAATAAGATGGACAAAGTGCATGTACCGAAACAATAAACAAAATTTTTTTTTTTTGGAAAATTTGGAAAAAATGTTCCAAGGGGGTACCCTTGGATTTTTATCGAACTTGGTTAATCGGCTATATTGGCGTCAATTTTGGTCCGAGAGTCAAGCGAATACACAGTTCCTACATAAAATTGGCTGCTAGTTCTTCTGCCATACTCAGAATTTTCCTACATCTAACGGTTCGTGAGAAAAATTTCCACTTGGATGTCTGTATTTGCTGAAAATTTCGTGAAAATTAAAAGTGTATATTTCGTTTAAAATTTGAATTATTTCGATTAAGGTTGGCCTGCTGATTAAAAAAATCTACACATGTGGCTAAAAATTATGCACCGTTTTGCCGGAAAATGGAAAAAACTGTAGATTTTTTAATTCGATTTTTCCTCTTTTCCGGCAAACTGGGGTAAAGCGAACAGAAAAAATCACATGCTTGCAATAAGCTGGACAAAGTGCATGTACCGAAACAATAAACAAAATTTTTTTTTTTGAAAATTTGGAAAAAATGTTCCAAGGGGGTACCCTTGGATTTTTATCGAATTTGGTTAATCGGCTATATTGGCGTCAATTTTGGTCCGAGAGTCAAGCGAATGATCATTTTCTACATAAAATTGGCCGCTCGTTCTTCTGCCATACTCAGAATTTTCCAACATCTAACTGATCTAACTGCTGATTAAAAAAATGTACACATGTTGCTAAAAATTATGCACCGTTTTGCCGGAAAATGGAAAAAACTGTAGATTTTTTAATTCGGTTTTTCCTCTTTTCCGGCAAACTGGGGTTAAGCGAACAGAAAAAATCACATGTTTGCAATAAGCTGGACCAAGTGCATGTACCGAAACAATAAACAAAATTTTTTTTTTTGGAAAATTTGGAAAAAATGTTCCAAGGGGGTACCCTTGGATTTTTATCGAATTTGGTTAATCGGCTATATTGGCGTCAATTTTGTTCCGAGAGTCAAGCGAATACACAGTTCCTACATAAAATTGGCTGCTTGTTCTTCTGCCATACTCAGAATTTTCCTACATCTAACGGTTCATGAGAAAAATTTCCACTTGGATGTCTGTATTTGCTGAAAATTTCGTGAAAATTAAAAGTGTATATTTTTTTTTTAATTTTAATTATTTCGATTAAGGGTGGCCTGCTGATTAAAAATATCTCAACACGTTGCCAGAAATTATGCACCGTTTGGCCGGAAAATCGACAAAACTGTAGATTTTTTAATTCGATTTTTCCTCTTTTCCGGCAAACTGGGGTTAAGCGAACAGAAAAAATCACATGCTTGCAATAAGCTGGACCAAGTGCATGTACCGAAACAATAAACAAATTTTTTTTTTGGAAAATTTGGAAAAAATGTTCCATGGGGGTACCCTTGGATTTTTATCGAATTTGGTTAATCGGCTATATTGGCGTCAATTTTGGTCCGAGAGTCAAGCGAATGAACATTTTCTACATAAAATTGGCCGCTCGTTCTTTTGCCATACTCAGAATTTTCCTACATCTAACGGTTCCTGAGAAAAATTTCCACTTGGATGTCTGTATTTGCTGAAAATTTCGTGAAAATTAAAAGCGTATATTTCGTTTAAAATTTGAATTATTTCGATTAAGGTTGGCCTGCTGATTAAAAAAATCTACACATGTGGCTAAAAATTATGAACCGTTTTGCCGGAAAATGGAAAAAACTGTAGATTTTTTAATTCGATTTTTCCTCTTTTCCGGCAAACTGGGGTTAAGCGAACAGAAAAAATCACATGCTTGCAATAAGCTGGACCAAGTGCATGTACCGAAACAATAAACAAATTTTTTTTTTTGGAAAATTTGGAAAAAATGTTCCATGGGGGTACCCTTGGATTTTTATCGAATTTGGTTAATCGGCTATATTGGCGTCAATTTTGGTCCGAGAGTCAAGCAAATGAACATTTTCTACATAAAATTGGCCGCTCGTTCTTCTGCCATACTCAGAATTTTCCTACATCTAACTGATCTAACTGCTGATTAAAAAAATCTACACATGTGGCTAAAAATTATGCACCGTTTTGCCGGAAAATGGAAAAAACTGTAGATTTTTTAATTCGGTTTTTCCTCTTTTCCGGCAAACTGGGGTTAAGCGAACAGAAAAAATCACATGCTTGCAATAAGCTGGACCAAGTGCATGTACCGAAACAATAAACAAAATTTTTTTTTGGAAAATTTGGAAAAAATGTTCCAAGGGGGTACCCTTGGATTTTTATCGAATTTGGTTAATCGGCTATATTGGCGTCAATTTTGGTCCGAGAGTCAAGCGAATGAACATTTTCTACATAAAATTGGCCGCTCGTTCTTCTGCCATACTCAGAATTTTCCAACATCTAACTGATCTAACTGCTGATTAAAAAAATGTACACATGTTGCTAAAAATTATGCACCGTTTTGCCGGAAAATGGAAAAAACTGTAGATTTTTCAATTCGGTTTTTTCTCTTTTCCGGCAAACTGGGGTTAAGGGAACAGAAAAAATCACATGTTTGCAATAAGCTGGACCAAGTGCATGTACCGAAACAATAAACAAAATTTTTTTTTTGGAAAATTTGGAAAAAATGTTCCAAGGGGGTACCCTTGGATTTTTATCGAATTTGGTTAATCGGCTATATTGGCGTCAATTTTGTTCCGAGAGTCAAGCGAATACACAGTTCCTACATAAAATTGGCTGCTTGTTCTTCTGCCATACTCAAAATTTTCCTACATCTAACGGTTCATGAGAAAAATTTCCACTTGGATGTCTGTATTTGCTGAAAATTTCGTGAAAATTAAAAGTGTATATATTTTTTTTAGTTTTAATTATTTCGATTAAGGGTGGCCTGCTGATTAAAAATATCTCAACACGTTGCTAGAAATTATGCACCGTTTGGCCGGAAAATCGAAAAAACTGTAGATTTTTTAATTCGATTTTTCCTCTTTTCCGGCAAACTGGGGTTAAGCGAACAGAAAAAATCACATGCTTGCAATAAGCTGGACCAAGTGCATGTACCGAAACAATAAACAAAATTTTTTTTTTTGGAAAATTTGGAAAAAATGTTCCATGGGGGTACCCTTGGATTTTTATCGAATTTGGTTAATCGGCTATATTGGCGTCAATTTTGGTCCGAGAGTCAAGCGAATGAACATTTTCTACATAAAATTGGCCGCTCGTTCTTCTGCCATACTCAGAATTTTCCTACATCTAACGGTTCCTGAGAAAAATTTCCACTTGGATGTCTGTATTTGCTGAAAATTTCGTGAAAATTAAAAGCGTATATTTCGTTTAAAATTTGAATTATTTCGATTAAGGTTGGCCTGCTGATTAAAAAAATCTACACATGTGGCTAAAAATTATGAACCGTTTTGCCGGAAAATGGAAAAAACTGTAGATTTTTTAATTCGATTTTTCCTCTTTTCCGGCAAACTGGGGTTAAGCGAACAGAAAAAAATCACATGCTTGCAATAAGCTGGACCAAGTGCATGTACCGAAACAATAAACAAAATTTTTTTTTTTGGAAAATTTGGAAAAAATGTTCCAAGGGGGTACCCTTGGATTTTTATCGAATTTGGTTAATCGGCTATATTGGCGTCAATTTTGGTCCGAGAGTCAAGCGAATGAACATTTTCTACATAAAATTGGCTGCTCGTTCTTCTGCCATACTCAGAATTTTCCTACATCTAACGGTTCGTGAGAAAAATTTCCACTTGGATGTCTGTATTTGCTGAAAATTTCGTGAAAATTAAAAGTGTATATTTCGTTTAAAATTTGAATTATTTCGATTAAGGTTGGCCTGGTGATTAAAAAAATCTACACATGTGGCTAAAAATTATGCACCGTTTTGCCGGAAAATGGAAAAAACTGTAGATTTTTTAATTCGATTTTTCCTCTTTTCCGGCAAACTGGGGTAAAGCGAACAGAAAAAATCACATGCTTGCAATAAGCTGGACAAAGTGCATGTACCGAAACAATAAACAAAATTTTTTTTTTTTGAAAATTTGGAAAAAATGTTCCAAGGGGGTACCCTTGGATTTTTATCGAATTTGGTTAATCGGCTATATTGGCGTCAATTTTGGTCCGAGAGTCAAGCGAATGATCATTTTCTACATAAAATTGGCCGCTCGTTCTTCTGCCATACTCAGAATTTTCCAACATCTAACTGATCTAACTGCTGATTAAAAAAATGTACACATGTTGCTAAAAATTATGCACCGTTTTGCCGGAAAATGGAAAAAACTGTAGATTTTTTAATTCGGTTTTTCCTCTTTTCCGGCAAACTGGGGTTAAGCGAACAGAAAAAATCACATGTTTGCAATAAGCTGGACCAAGTGCATGTACCGAAACAATAAACAAAATTTTTTTTTTGGAAAATTTGGAAAAAATGTTCCAAGGGGGTACCCTTGGATTTTTATCGAATTTGGTTAATCGGCTATATTGGCGTCAATTTTGTTCCGAGAGTCAAGCGAATACACAGTTCCTACATAAAATTGGCTGCTTGTTCTTCTGCCATACTCAGAATTTTCCTACATCTAACGGTTCATGAGAAAAATTTCCACTTGGATGTCTGTATTTGCTGAAAATTTCGTGAAAATTAAAAGTGTATATTTTTTTTTTAATTTTAATTATTTCGATTAAGGGTGGCCTGCTGATTAAAAATATCTCAACACGTTGCCAGAAATTATGCACCGTTTGGCCGGAAAATCGACAAAACTGTAGATTTTTTAATTCGATTTTTCCTCTTTTCCGGCAAACTGGGGTTAAGCGAACAGAAAAAATCACATGCTTGCAATAAGCTGGACCAAGTGCATGTACCGAAACAATAAACAAATTTTTTTTTTGGAAAATTTGGAAAAAATGTTCCATGGGGGTACCCTTGGATTTTTATCGAATTTGGTTAATCGGCTATATTGGCGTCAATTTTGGTCCGAGAGTCAAGCGAATGAACATTTTCTACATAAAATTGGCCGCTCGTTCTTTTGCCATACTCAGAATTTTCCTACATCTAACGGTTCCTGAGAAAAATTTCCACTTGGATGTCTGTATTTGCTGAAAATTTCGTGAAAATTAAAAGCGTATATTTCGTTTAAAATTTGAATTATTTCGATTAAGGTTGGCCTGCTGATTAAAAAAATCTACACATGTGGCTAAAAATTATGAACCGTTTTGCCGGAAAATGGAAAAAACTGTAGATTTTTAATTCGATTTTTCCTCTTTTCCGGCAAACTGGGGTTAAGCGAACAGAAAAAATCACATGCTTGCAATAAGCTGGACCAAGTGCATGTACCGAAACAATAAACAAATTTTTTTTTTTGGAAAATTTGGAAAAAATGTTCCATGGGGGTACCCTTGGATTTTTATCGAATTTGGTTAATCGGCTATATTGGCGTCAATTTTGGTCCGAGAGTCAAGCAAATGAACATTTTCTACATAAAATTGGCCGCTCGTTCTTCTGCCATACTCAGAATTTTCCTACATCTAACTGATCTAACTGCTGATTAAAAAAATCTACACATGTGGCTAAAAATTATGCACCGTTTTGCCGGAAAATGGAAAAAACTGTAGATTTTTTAATTCGGTTTTTCCTCTTTTCCGGCAAACTGGGGTTAAGCGAACAGAAAAAATCACATGCTTGCAATAAGCTGGACCAAGTGCATGTACCGAAACAATAAACAAAATTTTTTTTTGGAAAATTTGGAAAAATGTTCCAAGGGGGTACCCTTGGATTTTTATCGAATTTGGTTAATCGGCTATATTGGCGTCAATTTTGGTCCGAGAGTCAAGCGAATGAACATTTTCTACATAAAATTGGCCGCTCGTTCTTCTGCCATACTCAGAATTTTCCAACATCTAACTGATCTAACTGCTGATTAAAAAAATGTACACATGTTGCTAAAAATTATGCACCGTTTTGCCGGAAAATGGAAAAAACTGTAGATTTTTCAATTCGGTTTTTTCTCTTTTCCGGCAAACTGGGGTTAAGCGAACAGAAAAAATCACATGTTTGCAATAAGCTGGACCAAGTGCATGTACCGAAACAATAAACAAAATTTTTTTTTTTGGAAAATTTGGAAAAAATGTTCCAAGGGGGTACCCTTGGATTTTTATCGAATTTGGTTAATCGGCTATATTGGCGTCAATTTTGTTCCGAGAGTCAAGCGAATACACAGTTCCTACATAAAATTGGCTGCTTGTTCTTCTGCCATACTCAAAATTTTCCTACATCTAACGGTTCATGAGAAAAATTTCCACTTGGATGTCTGTATTTGCTGAAAATTTCGTGAAATTAAAAGTGTATATATTTTTTTTAGTTTTAATTATTTCGATTAAGGGTGGCCTGCTGATTAAAAATATCTCAACACGTTGCTAGAAATTATGCACCGTTTGGCCGGAAAATCGAAAAAACTGTAGATTTTTTAATTCGATTTTTCCTCTTTTCCGGCAAACTGGGGTTAAGCGAACAGAAAAAATCACATGCTTGCAATAAGCTGGACCAAGTGCATGTACCGAAACAATAAACAAAATTTTTTTTTTTGGAAAATTTGGAAAAAATGTTCCATGGGGGTACCCTTGGATTTTTATCGAATTTGGTTAATCGGCTATATTGGCGTCAATTTTGGTCCGAGAGTCAAGCGAATGAACATTTTCTACATAAAATTGGCCGCTCGTTCTTCTGCCATACTCAGAATTTTCCTACATCTAACGGTTCCTGAGAAAAATTTCCACTTGGATGTCTGTATTTGCTGAAAATTTCGTGAAAATTAAAAGCGTATATTTCGTTTAAAATTTGAATTATTTCGATTAAGGTTGGCCTGCTGATTAAAAAAATCTACACATGTGGCTAAAAATTATGAACCGTTTTGCCGGAAAATGGAAAAAACTGTAGATTTTTTAATTCGATTTTTCCTCTTTTCCGGCAAACTGGGGTTAAGCGAACAGAAAAAATCACATGCTTGCAATAAGCTGGACCAAGTGCATGTACCGAAACAATAAACAAAATTTTTTTTTTTGGAAAATTTGGAAAAAATGTTCCAAGGGGGTACCCTTGGATTTTTATCGAATTTGGTTAATCGGCTATATTGGCGTCAATTTTGGTCCGAGAGTCAAGCGAATGAACATTTTCTACATAAAATTGGCCGCTCGTTCTTCTGCCATACTCAGAATTTTCCTACATCTAACGGTTCCTGAGAAAAATTTCCACTTGGATGTCTGTATTTGCTGAAAATTTCGTGAAAATTAAAAGCGTATATTTCGTTTAAAATTTGAATTATTTCGATTAAGGGTGGCCTGCTGATTAAAAAAATCTACACATGTGGCTAAAAATTATGCACCGTTTTGCCGGAAAATGGAGAAAACTGTAGATTTTTTAATTCGGTTTTTCCTCTTTTACGGCAAACTGGGGTTAAGCGAACAGAAAAAATCACATGCTTGCAATAAGCTGGACCAAGTGCATGTACCGAAACAATAAACAAAATTTTTTTTTTTTGGAAAATTTGGAAAAAATGTTCCAAGGGGGTACCCTTGGTTTTGTATCAAATTTCGTTAATCGGCTATATTGGCGTCAATTTTGGTCCGAGAGTCAAGCGAATGAACATTTTCTACATAAAATTGGCCGCTCGTTCTTCTGTCATACTCAGAATTTTCCTACATCTAACGGTTCGTGAGAAAAATTTCCACTTGGATGTCTGTATTTGCTAAAAATTTCGTGAAAATTAAAAGTGTATATTTCGTTTAAAATTTGAATTATTTCGATTAAGGGTGACCTGCTGATTAAAAAAATCTACACATGTGGCTAAAAATTATGCACCGTTTTGCCGGAAAATGGAAAAAACTGTAGATTTTTTATTTCGAGTTTTCTCCTTTTCCGGCAAACTGGGGTTAAGCGAACAGAAAAAATCACATGCTTGCAATAAGCTCGCCCAAGTGCATGTACCGAAATAATAAACAAAATTTTTTTTTTGGAAAATTTGGAAAAAATGTTCCAAGGGGGTACCCTTGGATTTTTATCGAATTTGGTTAATCGGCTATATTGGCGTCAATTTTGGTCCGAGAGTCAAGCGAATACACAGTTCCTACATAAAATTGGCTGCTCGTTCTTCTGCCATACTCAGAATTTTTCTACATCCAACGGTTCGTGAGAAAAATTTCCACTTGGATGTCTGTATTTGCTGAAAATTTCGTGAAAATTAAAAGTGTATATTTCGTTTAAAATTTGAATTATTTCGATTAAGGGTGGCCTGCTAATTAAAAAAATCTACACATGTGGCTAAAAATTATGCACCGTTTTGCCGGAAAATGGAAAAAACTGTAGATTTTTTATTTCGATTTTTCTCCTTTTCCGGCAAACTGGGGTTAAGCGAACAGAAAAAATCGCATGATTGCAATAAGCTGGACCAAGTGCATGTACCGAAACAATAAACAAAATTTTTTTTTGGAAAATTTGGAAAAAATGTTCCAAGGGGGTACCCTTGGATTTTTATCGAATTTGGTTAATCGGCTATATTGGCGTCAATTTTGGTCCGAGAGTCAAGCGAATGAACATTTTCTACATAAAATTGGCCGCTCGTTCTTCTGCCATACTCAGAATTTTCCTAAATCTAACGGTTCGTGAGAAAAATTTCCACTTGGATGTCTGTATTTGCTGAAAATTTCGTGAAAATTAAAAGCGTATATTTCGTTTAAAATTTGAATTATTTCGATTAAGGGTGGCCTGCTAATTAAAAAAATCTACACATGTGGCTAAAAATTATGCACCGTTTTGCCGGAAAATGGAAAAAACTGTAGATTTTTTATTTCGATTTTTCTCCTTTTCCGGCAAACTGGGGTTAAGCGAACAGAAAAAATCGCATGATTGCAATAAGCTGGACCAAGTGCATGTACCGAAACAATAAACAAAATTTTTTTTTTGGAAAATTTGGAAAAAATGTTCCAAGGGGGTACCCTTGGATTTTTATCGAATTTGGTTAATCGGCTATATTGGCGTCAATTTTGGTCCGAGAGTCAAGCGAATGAACATTTTCTACATAAAATTGGCTGCTCGTTCTTCTGCTATACTTAGAATTCTCCTACATCTAACTGATCTAACTGCTGATTAAAAAAATCTACACATGTGGCTAAAAATTATGCACCGTTTTGCCGGAAAATGGAAAAAACTAGATTTTTAATTCGAGTTTTCCTCTTTTCTGGCAAACTGGAGTTAAGCGAACCGAAAAACTCACATGCTTGCAATAAGCTGGACCAAGTGCATGTACCGAAACAATAAACAAAATTTTTTTTTTTGGAAAATTTGGAAAAAGTGTTCCAAGGGGGTACCCTTGGATTTTTATCGAATTTGGTTAATCGGCTATATTGGCGTCAATTTTGGTCCGAGAGTCAAGCAAATGAACAGTTCCTACATAAAATTGGCTGCTAGTTCTTCTGCCATACTCAGAATTTTCCTACATCTAACGGTTCGTGAGAAAAATTTCCACTTGGATGTCTGTATTTGCTGAAAATTTCGTGAAAATTAAAAGTGTATATTTTTTGTTAAATTTTAATTATTTCGATTAAGGGTGGCCTGCTGATGAAAAAAATCTCAACACGTTGCCACAAATTATGCACCGTTTGGCCGGAAAATCGAAAAAACTGTAGATTATTGGATTTTTATCAAATTTCGTTAATCGGCTATATTGGCGTCAATTTTGGTCCTAGAGTCAAGCGAATGAACATTTTTTACATAAAATTGGCCGCTTGTTCTTCTGCCATACTCAGAATTTTCCTACATCTAACGGTTCGTGAGAAAAATTTCCACTTGAATGTCTGTATTTGCTGAAAATTTCGTGAAAATTAAAAGTGTATATTTCGTTTAAAATTTTAATTATTTCGATTAAGGGTGGCCTGCTAATTAAAAAAATCTACACATGTGGCTAAAAATTATGCACCGTTTTGCCGGAAAATGGAAAAAACTGTAGATTTTTTATTTCGATTTTTCTCCTTTTCCGGCAAACTGGGGTTAAGCGAACAGAAAAAATCGCATGATTGCAATAAGCTGGACCAAGTGCATGTACCAAAACAATAAACAAAATTTTTTTTTTGGAAAATTTGGAAAAAATGTTCCAAGGGGGTACCCTTGGATTTTTATCGAATTTGGTTAATCGGCTATATTGGCGTCAATTTTGGTCCGAGAGTCAAGCGAATACACAGTTCCTACATAAAATTGTCTGCTCGTTCTTCTGCCATACTCAGAATTTTCCTACATCTAACGGTTCGTGAGAAAAATTTCCACTTGGATGTCTGTATTTGCTTAAAATTTCGTGAAAATTAAAAGTGTATATATTTTTTTAAATTTTAATTATTTCGATTAAGGTTGGCCTGCTGATTAAAAAAATCTACACATGTGGCTAAAAATTATGCACCGTTTTGTCGGAAAATGGAAAAAACTGTAGATTTTTTAATTCGATTTTTCCTCTTTTCCGGCAAACTGGGGTTAAGCGAACAGAAAAAATCACATGCTTGCAATAAGCTGGACATAGTGCATGTACCGAAACAATAAACAAAATCAATTTTGGTCCGAGAGTCAAGCGAATACACAGTTCCTATATAAAATTGGCTGCTTGTTCTTCTGCCATACTCAGAATTTTCCTACATCTAACGGTTCATGAGAAAAATTTCCACTTGGATGTCTGTATTTGCTGAAAATTTCGTGAAAATTAAAAGTGTATATTTTTTTTAATATTAATTATTTTGATTAAGGGTGGCCTGCTGATTAAAAAAATCTAAACACGTTGCCAGAAATTATGCACCGTTTGGCCGTAAAATTTCCACTTGGATGTCTGTATTTGCTGAAAATTTCGTGAAAATTAAAAGTGTATATTTTTTTTTTAATTTTAATTATTTTGATTAAGGGTGGCCTGCTGATTAAAAAAATCTAAACACGTTGCCAGAAATTATGCACCGTTTGGCTGTAAAATCGAAAAAACTGTAGATTATTGGATTTTTATCGAATTTGGTTAATCGGCTATATTGGCGTCAATTTTGGTCCGAGAGTCAAGCCAATGAACATTTTCTACATAAAATTGGCCGCTCGTTCTTCTGCCATACTCAGAATTTTCCTACATCTAACGGTTCGTGAGAAAAATTTCCACTTGGATGTCTGTATTTGCTGAAAATTTCGTGAAAATTAAAAGAGTATATTTCGTTTAAAATTTGAATTATTTCGATTAAGGTTGGCCTGCTGATTAAAAAAATCTACACATGTGGCTAAAAATTATGCACCGTTTTGCCGGAAAATGGAAAAAACTGTAGATTTTTTATTTCGATTTTTCTCCTTTTCCGGCAAACTGGGGTTAAGCGAACAGAAAAAATCACATGCTTGCAATAAGCTGGACAATGTGCATGTACCGAAACAATAAACAAAATTTTTTTTTTTGGAAAATTTGGAAAAAATGTTCCAAGGGGGTACCCTTGGATTTTTATCGAATTTGGTTAATCGGCTATATTGGCGTCAATTTTGGTCCGAGAGTCAAGCGAATACACGGTTCCTACATAAAATTGGCTGCTAGTTCTTCTGCCATACTCAGAATTTTCCTACATCTAACGGTTCGTGAGAAAAATTACCACTTGGATGTCTGTATTTGCTGAAAATTTCGTGAAAATTAAAAGTGTATATTTCGTTTCAAATTTGAATTATTTCGATTAAGGTTGGCCTGCTGATTAAAAAATCTACACATGTGGCTAAAAATTATGAACCGTTTTGCCGGAACATGGAAAAAACTGTAGATTTTTTAATTCGATTTTTCCTCTTTTCCGGCAAACTAGGGTTAAGCGAACAGAAAAAATCACATGTTTCCAATAAGCTGGACCAAGTGCATGTACCGAAACAATAAACAAAATTTTTTTTTTTGGAAAATTTGGAAAAAAATGTTCCAAGGGGGTACCCTTGGATTTGTATCGAATTTGGTTAATCGGCTATATTGGCGTCAATTTTGGTCCGAGAGTCAAGCGAATGAACATTTTCTACATAAAATTGGCTGCTCGTTCTTCTGCTATACTTAGAATTCTCCTACATCTAACTGATCTAACTGCTGATTAAAAAAATCTACACATGTGGCTAAAAATTATGCACCGTTTTGCCGGAAAATGGAAAAAACTAGATTTTTAATTCGAGTTTTCCTCTTTTCTGGCAAACTGGAGTTAAGCGAACCGAAAAACTCACATGCTTGCAATAAGCTGGACCAAGTGCATGTACCGAAACAATAAACAAAATTTTTTTTTTTGGAAAATTTGGAAAAAGTGTTCCAAGGGGGTACCCTTGGATTTTTATCGAATTTGGTTAATCGGCTATATTGGCGTCAATTTTGGTCCGAGAGTCAAGCGAATGAACATTTTCTACATAAAATTGGCCGCTCGTTCTTCTGCCATACTCAGAATTTTCCTAAATCTAACGGTTCGTGAGAAAAATTTCCACTTGGATGTCTGTATTTGCTGAAAATTTCGTGAAAATTAAAAGCGTATATTTCGTTTAAAATTTGAATTATTTCGATTAAGGTTGGCCTGCTGATTAAAAAATAAAACTACACATGTGGCTAAAAATTATGCACCGTTTTGTCGGAAAATGGAAAAAACTGTAGATTTTTTAATTCGATTTTTCCTCTTTTCTGGCAAACTGGAGTTAAGCGAACCGAAAAAATCACATGCTTGCAATAAGCTGGACCAAGTGCATGTACCGAAACAATAAACAAAATTTTTTTTTTTTGGAAAATTTGGAAAAAATGTTCCAAGGGGTACCCTTGGATTTTTATCGAATTTGGTTAATCGGCTATATTGGCGTCAATTTTGGTCCGAGAGTCAAGCGAATGAAAATTTTCTACATAAAATTGGCCGCTCGTTCTTCTGCCATACCCAGAATTTTCCTACATCAAACGGTTCGTGAGAAAAATTTCCACTTGGATGTCTGTATTTGCTGAAAATTTCGTGAAAATTAAAAGTGTATATTTCGTTTAAAATTTGAATTATTTCGATTAAGGTTGGCCTGCTGATTAAAAAAATCTACACATGTGGCTAAAAATTATGCACCGTTTTGTCGGAAAATGGAAAAAACTAGATTTTTTAATTCGATTTTTCCTCTTTTCCGGCAAACTGGGTTAAGCGAACAGAAAAAGTCACATGCTTGCAATAAGCTGGACCAAGTGCATGTACCGAAACAATAAACAAAATTTTTTTTTTTTTGGAAAATTTGGAAAAAAATGTTCCCTGGGGGTACCCTTGGATTTTTATCGAATTGGTTAATCGGCTATATTGGCGTCAATTTTGGTCCGAGAGTCAAGCGAATGAACATTTTCTACATAAAATTGGCCGCTCGTTCTTCTGCCATACTCAGAATTTTCCTACATCTAACTGATCTAACTGCTGATTAAAAAAATCTACACATGTGGCTAAAAATTATGCACCGTTTTGTCGGAAAATGGAAAAAACTGTAGATATTTTAATTCGATTTTTCCTCTTTTCCGGCAAACTGGGGTTAAGCGAACAGAAAAAATCACATGCTTGCAATAAGCTGGACCAAGTGCATGTACCGAAACAATAAACAAAATTTTTTTTTTGGAAAATTTGGAAAAAATGTTCCAAGGGGGTACCCTTGGATTTTTATCGAATTTGGTTAATCGGCTATATTGGCGTCATTTTTGGTCCGAGAGTCAAGCGAATGAACATTTTCTACATAAAAATGGCCGCTCGTTCCTCTGCCATACTCAGAATTTTCCTACATCTAACGGTTCCTGAGAAAAATTTCCACTTGGATGTCTGTATTTGCTAAATTTCGTGAAAATTAAAAGCGTATATTTCGTTTAAAATTTGAATTATTTCGATTAAGGTTGGCCTGCTGATTAAAAAAATCTACACATGTGGCTAAAAATTATGAACCGTTTTGCCGGAAAATGGAAAAAACTGTAGATTTTTTAATTCGATTTTTCCTCTTTTCCGGCAAACTAAGGTTAAGCGAACAGAAAAAATCACATGTTTCCAATAAGCTGGACCAAGTGCATGTACCGAAACAATAAACAAAATTTTTTTTTTTTGGAAAATTTGGAAAAAAATGTTCCAAGGGAGTACCCTTGGATTTGTATCGAATTTGGTTAATCGGCTATATTGGCGTCAATTTTGGTCCGAGAGTCAAGCGAATGAACATTTTCTACATAAAATTGGCCGCTCGTTCTTCTGCCATACTCAGAATTTTCCTACATCTAACGGTTCGTGAGAAAAATTTCCACTTGGATGTCTGTATTTGCTGAAAATTTCGTGAAAATTAAAAGTGTATATTTCGTTTAAAATTTTAATTATTTCGATTAAGGTTGGCCTGGTGATTAAAAAAATCTACACATGTGGCTAAAAATTATGCACCGTTTTGCCGGAAAATGGAAAAAACTGTAGATTTTTTAATTCGATTTTTCCTCTTTTCCGGCAAACTGGGGTTAAGCGAACAGAAAAAATCACATGCTTGCAATAAGCTGGACAAAGTGCATGTACCGAAACAATAAAGAAAATTTTTTTTTTGGAAAATTTGGAAAAAATATTCCAAGGGGGTACCCTTGGATTTTTATCGAATTTGGTTAATCGGCTATATTGGCGTCAATTTTGGTCCGAGAGTCAAGCGAATGAACATTTTCTACATAAAATTGGCCGCTCGTTCTTCTGCCATACTCAGAATTTTTCTACATCTAACTGATCTAACTGCTGATTAAAAAAATCTACACATGTTGCTAAAAATTTGCACCGTTTTGCCGGAAAATGGAAAAAACTGTAGATTTTTTAATTCGGTTTTTCCTCTTTTCCGGCAAACTGGGGTTAAGCGAACAGAAAAAATCACATGCTTGCAATAAGCTGGACAAAGTGCATGTACCGAAACAATAAAAAAAATTTTTTTTTTTGGAAAATTTGGAAAAAATGTTCCAAGGGGGTACCCTTGGATTTTTATCGAATTTGGTTAATCGGCTATATTGGCGTCAATTTTGGTCCGAGAGTCAAGCCAATGAACATTTTCTACATAAAATTGGCCGCTCGTTCTTCTGCCATACTCAGAATTTTCCTACATCTAACGGTTCGTGAGAAAAATTTCCACTTGGATGTCTGTATTTGCTGAAAATTTCGTGAAAATTAAAAGAGTATATTTCGTTTAAAATTTGAATTATTTCGATTAAGGTTGGCCTGCTGATTAAAAAAATCTACACATGTGGCTAAAAATTATGCACCGTTTTGCCGGAAAATGGAAAAAACTGTAGATTTTTTATTTCGATTTTTCTCCTTTTCCGGCAAACTGGGGTTAAGCGAACAGAAAAAATCACATGCTTGCAATAAGCTGGACAATGTGCATGTACCGAAACAATAAACAAAATTTTTTTTTTTGGAAAATTTGGAAAAATGTTCCAAGGGGGTACCCTTGGATTTTTATCGAATTTGGTTAATCGGCTATATTGGCGTCAATTTTGGTCCGAGAGTCAAGCGAATACACGGTTCCTACATAAAATTGGCTGCTAGTTCTTCTGCCATACTCAGAATTTTCCTACATCTAACGGTTCGTGAGAAAAATTACCACTTGGATGTCTGTATTTGCTGAAAATTTCGTGAAAATTAAAAGTGTATATTTCGTTTCAAATTTGAATTATTTCGATTAAGGTTGGCCTGCTGATTAAAAAAATCTACACATGTGGCTAAAAATTATGAACCGTTTTGCCGGAACATGGAAATAACTGTAGATTTTTTAATTCGATTTTTCCTCTTTTCCGGCAAACTAGGGTTAAGCGAACAGAAAAAATCACATGTTTCCAATAAGCTGGACCAAGTGCATGTACCGAAACAATAAACAAAATTTTTTTTTTTTGGAAAATTTGGAAAAAAATGTTCCAAGGGGGTACCCTTGGATTTGTATCGAATTTGGTTAATCGGCTATATTGGCGTCAATTTTGGTCCGAGAGTCAAGCGAATGAACATTTTCTACATAAAATTGGCTGCTCGTTCTTCTGCTATACTTAGAATTCTCCTACATCTAACTGATCTAACTGCTGATTAAAAAAATCTACACATGTGGCTAAAAATTATGCACCGTTTTGCCGGAAAATGGAAAAAACTAGATTTTTAATTCGAGTTTTCCTCTTTTCTGGCAAACTGGAGTTAAGCGAACCGAAAAACTCACATGCTTGCAATAAGCTGGACCAAGTGCATGTACCGAAACAATAAACAAAATTTTTTTTTTTGGAAAATTTGGAAAAAGTGTTCCAAGGGGGTACCCTTGGATTTTTATCGAATTTGGTTAATCGGCTATATTGGCGTCAATTTTGGTCCGAGAGTCAAGCGAATGAACATTTTCTACATAAAATTGGCCGCTCGTTCTTCTGCCATACTCAGAATTTTCCTAAATCTAACGGTTCGTGAGAAAAATTTCCACTTGGATGTCTGTATTTGCTGAAAATTTCGTGAAAATTAAAAGCGTATATTTCGTTTAAAATTTGAATTATTTCGATTAAGGTTGGCCTGCTGATTAAAAAAATCTACACATGTGGCTAAAAATTATGCACCGTTTTGTCGGAAAATGGAAAAAACTGTGGATTTTTTAATTCGATTTTTCCTCTTTTCTGGCAAACTGGAGTTAAGCGAACCGAAAAAATCACATGCTTGCAATAAGCTGGACCAAGTGCATGTACCAAAACAATAAACAAAATTTTTTTTTTTGGAAAATTTGGAAAAAATGTTCCAAGGGGTACCCTTGGATTTTTATCGAATTTGGTTAATCGGCTATATTGGCGTCAATTTTGGTCCGAGAGTCAAGCGAATGAAAATTTTCTACATAAAATTGGCCGCTCGTTCTTCTGCCATACCCAGAATTTTCCTACATCAAACGGTTCGTGAGAAAAATTTCCACTTGGATGTCTGTATTTGCTGAAAATTTCGTGAAAATTAAAAGTGTATATTTCGTTTAAAATTTGAATTATTTCGATTAAGGTTGGCCTGCTGATTAAAAAAATCTACACATGTGGCTAAAAATTATGCACCGTTTTGTCGGAAAATGGAAAAAACTAGATTTTTTAATTCGATTTTTCCTCTTTTCCGGCAAACTGGGGTTAAGCGAACAGAAAAAGTCACATGCTTGCAATAAGCTGGACCAAGTGCATGTACCGAAACAATAAACAAAATTTTTTTTTTTTTGGAAAATTTGGAAAAAAATGTTCCCTGGGGGTACCCTTGGATTTTTATCGAATTTGGTTAATCGGCTATATTGGCGTCAATTTTGGTCCGAGAGTCAAGCGAATGAACATTTTCTACATAAAATTGGCCGCTCGTTCTTCTGCCATACTCAGAATTTTCCTACATCTAACTGATCTAACTGCTGATTAAAAAAATCTACACATGTGGCTAAAAATTATGCACCGTTTTGTCGGAAAATGGAAAAAACTGTAGATATTTTAATTCGATTTTTCCTCTTTTCCGGCAAACTGGGGTTAAGCGAACAGAAAAAATCACATGCTTGCAATAAGCTGGACCAAGTGCATGTACCGAAACAATAAACAAAATTTTTTTTTTGGAAAATTTGGAAAAAATGTTCCAAGGGGGTACCCTTGGATTTTTATCGAATTTGGTTAATCGGCTATATTGGCGTCAATTTTGGTCCGAGAGTCAAGCGAATGAACATTTTCTACATAAAAATGGCCGCTCGTTCCTCTGCCATACTCAGAATTTTCCTACATCTAACGGTTCCTGAGAAAAATTTCCACTTGGATGTCTGTATTTGCTGAAAATTTCGTGAAAATTAAAAGCGTATATTTCGTTTAAAATTTGAATTATTTCGATTAAGGTTGGCCTGCTGATTAAAAAAATCTACACATGTGGCTAAAAATTATGAACCGTTTTGCCGGAAAATGGAAAAAACTGTAGATTTTTTAATTCGATTTTTCCTCTTTTCCGGCAAACTAAGGTTAAGCGAACAGAAAAAATCACATGTTTCCAATAAGCTGGACCAAGTGCATGTACCGAAACAATAAACAAAATTTTTTTTTTTTGGAAAATTTGGAAAAAAATGTTCCAAGGGAGTACCCTTGGATTTGTATCGAATTTGGTTAATCGGCTATATTGGCGTCAATTTTGGTCCGAGAGTCAAGCGAATGAACATTTTCTACATAAAATTGGCCGCTCGTTCTTCTGCCATACTCAGAATTTTCCTACATCTAACGGTTCGTGAGAAAAATTTCCACTTGGATGTCTGTATTTGCTGAAAATTTCGTGAAAATTAAAAGTGTATATTTCGTTTAAAATTTTAATTATTTCGATTAAGGTTGGCCTGGTGATTAAAAAAATCTACACATGTGGCTAAAAATTATGCACCGTTTTGCCGGAAAATGGAAAAAACTGTAGATTTTTTAATTCGATTTTTCCTCTTTTCCGGCAAACTGGGGTTAAGCGAACAGAAAAAATCACATGCTTGCAATAAGCTGGACAAAGTGCATGTACCGAAACAATAAAGAAAATTTTTTTTTTGGAAAATTTGGAAAAAATATTCCAAGGGGGTACCCTTGGATTTTTATCGAATTTGGTTAATCGGCTATATTGGCGTCAATTTTGGTCCGAGAGTCAAGCGAATGAACATTTTCTACATAAAATTGGCCGCTCGTTCTTCTGCCATACTCAGAATTTTCCTACATCTAACTGATCTAACTGCTGATTAAAAAAATCTACACATGTTGCTAAAAATTTGCACCGTTTTGCCGGAAAATGGAAAAAACTGTAGATTTTTTAATTCGGTTTTTCCTCTTTTCCGGCAAACTGGGGTTAAGCGAACAGAAAAAATCACATGCTTGCAATAAGCTGGACAAAGTGCATGTACCGAAACAATAAACAAAATTTTTTTTTTTTGGAAAATTTGGAAAAAATGTTCCAAGGGGGTACCCTTGGATTTTTATCGAATTTGGTTAATCGGCTATATTGGCGTCAATTTTGGTCCGAGAGTCAAGCCAATGAACATTTTCTACATAAAATTGGCCGCTCGTTCTTCTGCCATACTCAGAATTTTCCTACATCTAACGGTTCGTGAGAAAAATTTCCACTTGGATGTCTGTATTTGCTGAAAATTTCGTGAAAATTAAAAGAGTATATTTCGTTTAAAATTTGAATTATTTCGATTAAGGTTGGCCTGCTGATTAAAAAAATCTACACATGTGGCTAAAAATTATGCACCGTTTTGCCGGAAAATGGAAAAAACTGTAGATTTTTTATTTCGATTTTTCTCCTTTTCCGGCAAACTGGGGTTAAGCGAACAGAAAAAATCACATGCTTGCAATAAGCTGGACAATGTGCATGTACCGAAACAATAAACAAAATTTTTTTTTTTGGAAAATTTGGAAAAAATGTTCCAAGGGGGTACCCTTGGATTTTTATCGAATTTGGTTAATCGGCTATATTGGCGTCAATTTTGGTCCGAGAGTCAAGCGAATACACAGTTCCTACATAAAATTGGCTGCTAGTTCTTCTGCCATACTCAGAATTTTCCTACATCTAACGGTTCGTGAGAAAAATTACCACTTGGATGTCTGTATTTGCTGAAAATTTCGTGAAAATTAAAAGTGTATATTTCGTTTAAAATTTGAATTATTTCGATTAAGGTTGGCCTGCTGATTAAAAAAATCTACACATGTGGCTAAAAATTATGAACCGTTTTGCCGGAAAATGGAAAAAACTGTAGATTTTAAATTCGATTTTTCCTCTTTTCCGGCAAACTAGGGTTAAGCGAACAGAAAAAATCACATGTTTCCAATAAGCTGGACCAAGTGCATGTACCGAAACAATAAACAAATTTTTTTTTTTTTGGAAAATTTGGAAAAAAATGTTCCAAGGGGGTACCCTTGGATTTGTATCGAATTTGGTTAATCGGCTATATTGGCGTCAATTTTGGTCCGAGAGTCAAGCGAATGAACATTTTCTACATAAAATTGGCTGCTCGTTCTTCTGCCATACTTAGAATTCTCCTACATCTAACTGATCTAACTGCTGATTAAAAAAATCTACACATGTGGCTAAAAATTATGCACCGTTTTGCCGGAAAATGGAAAAAACTGTAGATTTTTTAATTCGAGTTTTCTTCTTTTCTGGCAAACTGGAGTTAAGCGAACCGAAAAACTCACATGCTTGCAATAAGCTGGACCAAGTGCATGTACCGAAACAATAAACAAAATTTTTTTTTTTGGAAAATTTGGAAAAAGTGTTCCAAGGGGGTACCCTTGGATTTTTATCGAATTTAGTTAATCGGCTATATTGGCGTCAATTTTGGTCCGAGAGTCAAGCGAATGAACATTTTCTACATAAAATTGGCCGCTCGTTCTTCTGCCATACTCAGAATTTTCCTAAATCTAACGGTTCGTGAGAAAAATTTCCACTTGGATGTCTGTATTTGCTGAAAATTTCGTGAAAATTAAAAGCGTATATTTCGTTTAAAATTTGAATTATTTCGATTAAGTTTGGCCTGCTGATTAAAAAAATCTACACATGTGGCTAAAAATTATGCACCGTTTTGTCGGAAAATGGAAAAAACTGTAGATTTTTTAATTCGATTTTTCCTCTTTTCTGGCAAACTGGAGTTAAGCGAACCGAAAAAATCACATGCTTGCAATAAGCTGGACCAAGTGCATGTACCGAAACAATAAACAAAATTTTTTTTTTTGGAAAATTTGGAAAAAGTGTTCCAAGGGGGTACCCTTGGATTTTAATCGAATTTGGTTAATCGGCTATATTGGCGTCAATTTTGGTCCGAGAGTCAAGCGAATGAACATTTTCTACATAAAATTGGCCGCTCGTTCTTCTGCCATACTCAGAATTTTCCTTAATCTAACGGTTCGTGAGAAAAATTTCCACTTGGATGTCTGTATTTGCTGAAAATTTCGTGAAAATTAAAAGAGTATATTTCGTTTAAAATTTGAATTATTTCGATTAAGGTTGGCCTGGTGATTAAAAAAATCTACACATGTGGCTAAAAATTATGCACCGTTTTGCTGGAAAATGGAAAAAACTGTAGATTTTTTAATTCGATTTTTCATCTTTTCCGGCAAACTAGGGTTAAACGAACAGAAAAAATCACATGTTTCCAATAAGCTGGACCAAGTGCATGTACCGAAACAATAAACAAAATTTTTTTTTTTTGGAAAATTTGGAAAAAATGTTCCAAGGGGGTACCCTTGGATTTTTATCGAATTTGGTTAATCGGCTATATTGGCGTCAATTTTGGTCCGACAGTCAAGCGAACGAACATTTTCTACATAAAATTAGCCGCTCGTTCTTCTGCCATACTCAGAATTTTCCTACATCTAACGGTTCGTGAGAAAAATTTCCACTTGGATGTCTGTATTTGCTGAAAATTTCGTGAAAATTAAAAGCCTATATTTCGTTTAAAATTTGAATTATTTCGATTAAGGTTGGCCTGTTGATTAAAAAAATCTACACATGTGGCTAAAAATTATGCACCGTTTTGCCGGAAAATGGAAAAAACTGTAGATTTTTTAATTCGATTTTTCCTCTTTTCCGGCAAACTGGGGTTAAGCGACCAGAAAAAATCACATGCTTGCAATAAGCTGGACCAAGTGCATGTACCGAAACAATAAACAAAATTTTTTTTTGGAAAATTTGGAAAAATTTTCCAAGGGGGTACCCTTGGATTTTTATTGAGTTTGGTTAATCGGCTATATTGGCGTCAATTTTGGTCCGAGAGTCAAGCGAATGAACATTTTCTACATAAAATTGGCCGCTTGTTCTTCTGCCATACTCAGAATTTTCCTTCATCTAACGGTTCGTGAGAAAAATTTCCACTTGGATGTCTGTATTTGCTGAAAATTTCGTGAAAATTAAAAGTGTATATTTCGTTGAATATTTGAATTATTTCGATTAAGGTTGACCTGCTGATTAAAAAAATCTACACATGTGGCTAAAAATTATGCACCGTTTTGTCGGAAAATGGAAAAAACTGTAGATTTTTTAATTCGATTTTTCCTCTTTTCCGGCAAACTGGGGTTAAGCGACCAGAAAAAATCACATGCTTGCAATAAGCTGGACCAAGTGCATGTACCGAAACAATAAACAAAATTTTTTTTTTGGAAAATTTGGAAAAAATGTTCCAAGGGGGTACCCTTGGATTTTTATCGAATTTGGTTAATCGGCTATATTAGCGTCAATTTTGGTCCAAGAGTCAAGCGAATACACAGTTCCTACATAAAATTGGCTGCTTGTTCTTCTGCCATACTCAGAATTTTCCTACATCTAACGGTTCATGAGAAAAATTTCCACTTGGTTGTCTGTATTTGCTGAAAATTTCGTGAAAATTAAAAGTGTATATATTTTTTTTAATTTTAATTATTTCGATTAAGGGTGGCCTGCTGATTAAAAACATCTAAACACGTTGCCAGAAATTATGCACCGTTTGGCCGGAAAATCGAATAAACTGTAGATTTTTTAATTCGATTTTTCCTCTTTTCCGGCAAACTGGGGTTAAGCGAACAGAAAAAATCACATGCTTGCAATAAGCTGGACAAAGTGCATGTACCGAAACAATAAACAAAATTTTTTTTTTTTGGAAAATTTGGAAAAAATGTTCCAAGGGGGTACCCTTGGATTTTTATCGAATTTGGTTAATCGGCTATATTGGCGTCAATTTTGGTCCGAGAGTCAAGCGAATGAACATTTTCTACATCAAATTGGCCGCTCGTTCGTCTGCTATACTCAGAATTTTCCTACATCTAACTGATCTAACTGCTGATTAAAAAAATCTACACATGTGGCTAAAAATTATGCACTGTTTTGCCGGAAAATGGAAAAAACTGTAGATTTTTTAATTCGGTTTTTCCTCTTTTCCGGCAAACTGGGGTTAAGCGACCAGAAAAAATCACATGCTTGCAATAAGCTGGACCAAGTGCATGTACCGAAACAATAAACAAAATTTTTTTTTTTTGGAAAATTTGGAAAAAATGTTCCAAGGGGGTACCCTTGGATTTTTATCGAATTTGGTTAATCGGCTATATTGGCGTCAATTTTGGTCCGAGAGTCAAGCGAATGAACATTTTCTACATAAAATTGGCCGCTTGTTCTTCTGCCATACTCAGAATTTTCCTTCATCTAACGGTTCGTGAGAAAAATTTCCACTTGGATGTCTGTATTTGCTGAAAATTTCGTGAAAATTAAAAGTGTATATTTCGTTGAATATTTGAATTATTTCGATTAAGGTTGACCTGCTGATTAAAAAAATCTACACATGTGGCTAAAAATTATGCACCGTTTTGTCGGAAAATGGAAAAAACTGTAGATTTTTTAATTCGATTTTTCCTCTTTTCCGGCAAACTGGGGTTAAGCGACCAGAAAAAATCACATGCTTGCAATAAGCTGGACCAAGTGCATGTACCGAAACAATAAACAAAATTTTTTTTTTGGAAAATTTGGAAAAAATGTTCCAAGGGGGTACCCTTGGATTTTTATCGAATTTGGTTAATCGGCTATATTAGCGTCAATTTTGGTCCAAGAGTCAAGCGAATACACAGTTCCTACATAAAATTGGCTGCTTGTTCTTCTGCCATACTCAGAATTTTCCTACATCTAACGGTTCATGAGAAAAATTTCCACTTGGTTGTCTGTATTTGCTGAAAATTTCGTGAAAATTAAAAGTGTATATATTTTTTTTAATTTTAATTATTTCGATTAAGGGTGGCCTGCTGATTAAAAACATCTAAACACGTTGCCAGAAATTATGCACCGTTTGGCCGGAAAATCGAATAAACTGTAGATTTTTTAATTCGATTTTTCCTCTTTTCCGGCAAACTGGGGTTAAGCGAACAGAAAAAATCACATGCTTGCAATAAGCTGGACCAAGTGCATGTACCGAAACAATAAACAAAATTTTTTTTTTTGGAAAATTTGGAAAAAATGTTCCAAGGGGGTACCCTTGGATTTTTATCGAATTTGGTTAATCGGCTATATTGGCGTCAATTTTGGTCCGAGAGTCAAGCGAATGAAAATTTTCTACATAAAATTGGCCGCTCGTTCTTCTGCCATACCCAGAATTTTCCTACATCAAACGGTTCGTGAGAAAAATTTCCACTTGGATGTCTGTATTTGCTGAAAATTTCGTGAAAATTAAAAGTGTATATTTCGTTTAAAATTTGAATTATTTCGATTAAGGATGGCCTGCTAATTAAAAAAATCTACACATGTGGCTAAAAATTATGCACCGTTTTGTCGGAAAATGGAAAAAACTAGATTTTTTAATTCGATTTTTCCTCTTTTCCGGCAAACTGGGGTTAAGCGAACAGAAAAAGTCACATGCTTGCAATAAGCTGGACCAAGTGCATGTACCGAAACAATAAACAAAATTTTTTTTTTTTGGAAAATTTGGAAAAAATGTTCTAAGGGGGTACCCTTGGATTTTTATCGAATTTGGTTAATCGGCTATATTGGCGTCAATTTTGGTCCGAGAGTCAAGCCAATGAACATTTTCTACATAAAAATGGCCGCTCGTTCCTCTGCCATACTCAGAATTTTCCTACATCTAACGGTTCCTGAGAAAAATTTCCACTTGGATGTCTGTATTTGCTGAAAATTTCGTGAAAATTAAAAGCGTATATTTCGTTTAAAATTTGAATTATTTCGATTAAGGTTGGCCTGCTGATTAAAAAAATCTACACATGTGGCTAAAAATTATGAACCGTTTTGCCGGAAAATGGAAAAAACTGTAGATTTTTTAATTCGATTTTTCCTCTTTTCCGGCAAACTAAGGTTAAGCGGACAGAAAAAATCACATGTTTCCAATAAGCTGGACCAAGTGCATGTACCGAAACAATAAACAAAATTTTTTTTTTTGGAAAATTTGGAAAAAAATGTTCCAAGGGATTCCTTGGATTTGTATCGAATTTGGTTAATCGGCTATATTGGCGTCAATTTTGGTCCGAGAGTCAAGCGAATGAACATTTTCTACATAAAATTGGCCGCTCGTTCTTCTGCCATACTCAGAATTTTCCTACATCTAACGGTTCGTGAGAAAAATTTCCACTTGGATGTCTGTATTTGCTGAAAATTTCGTGAAAATTAAAAGTGTATATTTCGTTTAAAATTTTAATTATTTCGATTAAGGTTGGCCTGGTGATTAAAAAAATCTACACATGTGGCTAAAAATTATGCACCGTTTTGCCGGAAAATGGAAAAAACTGTAGATTTTTTAATTCGATTTTTCCTCTTTTCCGGCAAACTGGGGTTAAGCGAACAGAAAAAATCACATGCTTGCAATAAGCTGGACAAAGTGCATGTACCGAAACAATAAAGAAAATTTTTTTTTTTGGAAAATTTGGAAAAAATATTCCAAGGGGGTACCCTTGGATTTTTATCGAATTTGGTTAATCGGCTATATTGGCGTCAATTTTGGTCCGAGAGTCAAGCGAATACACAGTTCCTACATAAAATTGGCTGCTTGTTCTTCTGCCATACTCAGAATTTTCCTACATCTAACGGTTCATGAGAAAAATTTCCACTTGGATGTCTGTATTTGCTGAAAATTTCGTGAAAATTAAAAGTGTATATTTTTTTTTTAATTTTAATTATTTCGATTAAGGGTGGCCTGCTGATTAAAAATATCTCAACACGTTGCCAGAAATTATGCACCGTTTGGCCGGAAAATCGAAAAAACTGTAGATTTTTTAATTCGATTTTTCCTCTTTTCCGGCAAACTGGGGTTAAGCGAACAGAAAAAATCACATGCTTGCAATAAGCTGGACCAAGTGCATGTACCGAAACAATAAACAAATTTTTTTTTTTTGGAAAATTTGGAAAAAATGTTCCATGGGGTACCCTTGGATTTTTATCGAATTTGGTTAATCGGCTCTATTGGCGTCAATTTTGATCCGAGAGTCAAGCGAATGAACATTTTCTACATAAAAATGGCCGCTCGTTCTTCTGCCATACTCAGAATTTTCCTACATCTAACGGTTCCTGAGAAAAATTTCCACTTGGATGTCTGTATTTGCTGAAAATTTCGTGAAAATTAAAAGCGTATATTTCGTTTAAAATTTGAATTATTTTGATTAAGGTTGGCCTGCTGATTAAAAAAATCTACACATGTGGCTAAAAATTATGAACCGTTTTGCCGGAAAATGGAAAAAACTGTAGATTTTTTAATTCGATTTTTCCTCTTTTCCGGCAAACTAGGGTTAAGCGAACAGAAAAAATCACATGTTTCCAATAAGCTGGACCAAGTGCATGTACCGAAACACTAAACAAAATTTTTTTTTTTTGGAAAATTTGGAAAAAAATGTTCCAAGGGGGTATCCTTGGATTTGTATCGAATTTGGTTAATCGGCTATATTGGCGTCAATTTTGGTCCGAGAGTCAAGCGAATGAACATTTTCTACATAAAATTGGCCGCTCGTTCTTCTGCCATACTTAGAATTCTCCTACATCTAACTGATCTAACTGCTGATTAAAGAAATCTACACATGTGGCTAAAAATTATGCACCGTTTTGTCGGAAAATGGAAAAAACTGTAGATTTTTTAATTCGATTTTTCCTCTTTTCCGGCAAACTGGGGTTAAGCGACCAGAAAAAATCACATGCTTGCAATAAGCTGGACCAAGTGCATGTACCGAAACAATAAACAAAATTTTTTTTTGGAAAATTTGGAAAAATTTTCCAAGGGGGTACCCTTGGATTTTTATTGAATTTGGTTAATCGGCTATATTGGCGTCAATTTTGGTCCGAGAGTCAAGCGAATGAACATTTTCTACATAAAATTGGCCGCTTGTTCTTCTGCCATACTCAGAATTTTCCTTCATCTAACGGTTCGTGAGAAAAATTTCCACTTGGATGTCTGTATTTGCTGAAAATTTCGTGAAAATTAAAAGTGTATATTTCGTTGAATATTTGAATTATTTCGATTAAGGTTGACCTGCTGATTAAAAAAATCTACACATGTGGCTAAAAATTATGCACCGTTTTGTCGGAAAATGGAAAAAACTGTAGATTTTTTAATTCGATTTTTCCTCTTTTCCGGCAAACTGGGGTTAAGCGACCAGAAAAAATCACATGCTTGCAATAAGCTGGACCAAGTGCATGTACCGAAACAATAAACAAAATTTTTTTTTTGGAAAATTTGGAAAAAATGTTCCAAGGGGGTACCCTTGGATTTTTATCGAATTTGGTTAATCGGCTATATTAGCGTCAATTTTGGTCCAAGAGTCAAGCGAATACACAGTTCCTACATAAAATTGGCTGCTTGTTCTTCTGCCATACTCAGAATTTTCCTACATCTAACGGTTCATGAGAAAAATTTCCACTTGGTTGTCTGTATTTGCTGAAAATTTCGTGAAAATTAAAAGTGTATATATTTTTTTTAATTTTAATTATTTCGATTAAGGGTGGCCTGCTGATTAAAAACATCTAAACACGTTGCCAGAAATTATGCACCGTTTGGCCGGAAAATCGAATAAACTGTAGATTTTTTAATTCGATTTTTCCTCTTTTCCGGCAAACTGGGGTTAAGCGAACAGAAAAAATCACATGCTTGCAATAAGCTGGACAAAGTGCATGTACCGAAACAATAAACAAAATTTTTTTTTTTTGGAAAATTTGGAAAAAATGTTCCAAGGGGGTACCCTTGGATTTTTATCGAATTTGGTTAATCGGCTATATTGGCGTCAATTTTGGTCCGAGAGTCAAGCGAATGAACATTTTCTACATCAAATTGGCCGCTCGTTCGTCTGCTATACTCAGAATTTTCCTACATCTAACTGATCTAACTGCTGATTAAAAAAATCTACACATGTGGCTAAAAATTATGCACTGTTTTGCCGGAAAATGGAAAAAACTGTAGATTTTTTAATTCGGTTTTTCCTCTTTTCCGGCAAACTGGTGTTAAGCGAACAGAAAAAATCACATGCTTGCAATAAGCTGGACCAAGTGCATGTACCGAAACAATAAACAAAATTTTTTTTTTTGGAAAATTTGGAAAAAATGTTCCAAGGGGGTACCCTTGGATTTTTATCGAATTTGGTTAATCGGCTATATTGGCGTCAATTTTGGTCCAAGAGTCAAGCGAATAAATATTTTCTACATAAAATTGGCCGCTTGTTCTTCTGCCATACTCAGAATTTTCCTACATCTAACGGTTCGTGAGAAAAATTTCCACTTGGATGTCTGTATTTGCTGAAAATTTCGTGAAAATTAAAAGTGTATATTTCGTTTAAAATTTGAATTATTTCGATTAAGGATGGCCTGCTAATTAAAAAAATCTACACATGTGGCTAAAAATTATGCACCGTTTTGCCGGAAAATGGAAAAAACTGTAGATTTTTTAATTCGATTTTTCCTCTTTTCCGGCAAACTGGGGTTAAGCGAACAGAAAAAATCACATGCTTGCAATAAGCTGGACAAAGTGCATGTACCGAAACAATAAACAAAATTTTTTTTTTTGGAAAATTTGGAAAAAATGTTCCAAGGGGTACCCTTGGATTTTTATCGAATTTGGTTAATCGGCTATATTGGCGTCAATTTTGGCCCGAGAGTCAAGCGAATGAAAATTTTCTACATAAAATTGGCCGCTCGTTCTTCTGCCATACCCAGAATTTTCCTACATCAAACGGTTCGTGAGAAAAATTTCCACTTGGATGTCTGTATTTGCTGAAAATTTCGTGAAAATTAAAAGTGTATATTTCGTTTAAAATTTGAATTATTTCGATTAAGGTTGGCCTGCTGATTAAAAAAAATCTACACATGTGGCTAAAAATTATGCACCGTTTTGTCGGAAAATGGAAAAAACTAGATTTTTTAATTCGATTTTTCCTCTTTTCCGGCAAACTGGGGTTAAGCGAACAGAAAAAGTCACATGCTTGCAATAAGCTGGACCAAGTGCATGTACCGAAACAATAAACAAAATTTTTTTTTTTTGGAAAATTTGGAAAAAATGTTCTAAGGGGGTACCCTTGGATTTTTATCGAATTTGGTTAATCGGCTATATTGGCGTCAATTTTGGTCCGAGAGTCAAGCCAATGAACATTTTCTACATAAAAATGGCCGCTCGTTCCTCTGCCATACTCAGAATTTTCCTACATCTAACGGTTCCTGAGAAAAATTTCCACTTGGATGTCTGTATTTGCTGAAAATTTCGTGAAAATTAAAAGCGTATATTTCGTTTAAAATTTGAATTATTTCGATTAAGGTTGGCCTGCTGATTAAAAAAATCTACACATGTGGCTAAAAATTATGAACCGTTTTGCCGGAAAATGGAAAAAACTGTAGATTTTTTAATTCGATTTTTCCTCTTTTCCGGCAAACTAAGGTTAAGCGGACAGAAAAAATCACATGTTTCCAATAAGCTGGACCAAGTGCATGTACCGAAACAATAAACAAAATTTTTTTTTTTTGGAAAATTTGGAAAAAAATGTTCCAAGGGATTCCTTGGATTTGTATCGAATTTGGTTAATCGGCTATATTGGCGTCAATTTTGGTCCGAGAGTCAAGCGAATGAACATTTTCTACATAAAATTGGCCGCTCGTTCTTCTGCCATACTCAGAATTTTCCTACATCTAACGGTTCGTGAGAAAAATTTCCACTTGGATGTCTGTATTTGCTGAAAATTTCGTGAAAATTAAAAGTGTATATTTCGTTTAAAATTTTAATTATTTCGATTAAGGTTGGCCTGGTGATTAAAAAAATCTACACATGTGGCTAAAAATTATGCACCGTTTTGCCGGAAAATGGAAAAAACTGTAGATTTTTTAATTCGATTTTTCCTCTTTTCCGGCAAACTGGGGTTAAGCGAACAGAAAAAATCACATGCTTGCAATAAGCTGGACAAAGTGCATGTACCGAAACAATAAAGAAAATTTTTTTTTTTGGAAAATTTGGAAAAAATATTCCAAGGGGGTACCCTTGGATTTTTATCGAATTTGGTTAATCGGCTATATTGGCGTCAATTTTGGTCCGAGAGTCAAGCGAATACACAGTTCCTACATAAAATTGGCTGCTTGTTCTTCTGCCATACTCAGAATTTTCCTACATCTAACGGTTCATGAGAAAAATTTCCACTTGGATGTCTGTATTTGCTGAAAATTTCGTGAAAATTAAAAGTGTATATTTTTTTTTTAATTTTAATTATTTCGATTAAGGGTGGCCTGCTGATTAAAAATATCTCAACACGTTGCCAGAAATTATGCACCGTTTGGCCGGAAAATCGAAAAAACTGTAGATTTTTTAATTCGATTTTTCCTCTTTTCCGGCAAACTGGGGTTAAGCGAACAGAAAAAATCACATGCTTGCAATAAGCTGGACCAAGTGCATGTACCGAAACAATAAACAAATTTTTTTTTTTTGGAAAATTTGGAAAAAATGTTCCATGGGGGTACCCTTGGATTTTTATCGAATTTGGTTAATCGGCTCTATTGGCGTCAATTTTGATCCGAGAGTCAAGCGAATGAACATTTTCTACATAAAAATGGCCGCTCGTTCTTCTGCCATACTCAGAATTTTCCTACATCTAACGGTTCCTGAGAAAAATTTCCACTTGGATGTCTGTATTTGCTGAAAATTTCGTGAAAATTAAAAGCGTATATTTCGTTTAAAATTTGAATTATTTTGATTAAGGTTGGCCTGCTGATTAAAAAAATCTACACATGTGGCTAAAAATTATGAACCGTTTTGCCGGAAAATGGAAAAAACTGTAGATTTTTTAATTCGATTTTTCCTCTTTTCCGGCAAACTAGGGTTAAGCGAACAGAAAAAATCACATGTTTCCAATAAGCTGGACCAAGTGCATGTACCGAAACACTAAACAAAATTTTTTTTTTTTGGAAAATTTGGAAAAAAATGTTCCAAGGGGGTACCCTTGGATTTGTATCGAATTTGGTTAATCGGCTATATTGGCGTCAATTTTGGTCCGAGAGTCAAGCGAATGAACATTTTCTACATAAAATTGGCCGCTCGTTCTTCTGCCATACTTAGAATTCTCCTACATCTAACTGATCTAACTGCTGATTAAAGAAATCTACACATGTGGCTAAAAATTATGCACCGTTTTGTCGGAAAATGGAAAAAACTGTAGATTTTTTAATTCGATTTTTCCTCTTTTCTGGCAAACTGGAGTTAAGCGAACCGAAAAAATCACATGCTTGCAATAAGCTGGACCAAGTGCATGTACCGAAACAATAAACAAAATTTTTTTTTTTGGAAAATTTGGAAAAAGTGTTCCAACGGGGTACCCTTGGATTTTTATCGAATTTGGTTAATCGGCTATATTGGCGTCAATTTTGGTCCGAGAGTCAAGCGAATGAACATTTTCTACATAAAATTGGCCGCTCGTTCTTCTGCCATACTCAGAATTTTCCTAAATCTAACGGTTCGTGAGAAAAATTTCCACTTGGATGTCTGTATTTGCTGAAAATTTCGTGAAAATTAAAAGCGTATATTTCGTTTAAAATTTAAATTATTTCGATTAAGGTTGGCCTGCTGATTAAAAAAATCTACACATGTGGCTAAAAATTATGCACCGTTTTGCCGGAAAATGGAAAAAACTGTAGATTTTTTAATTCGATTTTTCCTCTTTTCCGGCAAACTAGGGTTAAGCGAACAGAAAAAATCACATGTTTCCAATAAGCTGGACCAATTTCATGTACCGAAACAATAAACAAAATTTTTTTTTTGGAAAATTTGGAAAAAATGTTCCAAGGGGGTACCCTTGGATTTTTATCGAATTTGGTTAATCGGCTATATTGGCGTCAATTTTGGTCCGAGAGTCAAGCGAATGAACATTTTCTACATAAAATTGGCCGCTCGTTCTTCTGCCATACTCAGAATTTTCCTACATCTAACGGTTCCTGAGAAAAATTTCCACTTGGATGTCTGTATTTGCTGAAAATTTCGTGAAAATTAAAAGCGTATATTTCGTTTAAAATTTGAATTATTTTGATTAAGGTTGGCCTGCTGATTAAAAAAATCTACACATGTGGCTAAAAATTATGAACCGTTTTGCCGGAAAATGGAAAAAACTGTAGATTTTTTAATTCGATTTTTCCTCTTTTCCGGCAAACTAGGGTTAAGCGAACAGAAAAAATCACATGTTTCCAATAAGCTGGACCAAGTGCATGTACCGAAACACTAAACAAAATTTTTTTTTTTTGGAAAATTTGGAAAAAAATGTTCCAAGGGGGTACCCTTGGATTTGTATCGAATTTGGTTAATCGGCTATATTGGCGTCAATTTTGGTCCGAGAGTCAAGCGAATGAACATTTTCTACATAAAATTGGCCGCTCGTTCTTCTGCCATACTTAGAATTCTCCTACATCTAACTGATCTAACTGCTGATTAAAGAAATCTACACATGTGGCTAAAAATTATGCACCGTTTTGTCGGAAAATGGAAAAAACTGTAGATTTTTTAATTCGATTTTTCCTCTTTTCTGGCAAACTGGAGTTAAGCGAACCGAAAAAATCACATGCTTGCAATAAGCTGGACCAAGTGCATGTACCGAAACAATAAACAAAATTTTTTTTTTTGGAAAATTTGGAAAAAGTGTTCCAACGGGGTACCCTTGGATTTTTATCGAATTTGGTTAATCGGCTATATTGGCGTCAATTTTGGTCCGAGAGTCAAGCGAATGAACATTTTCTACATAAAATTGGCCGCTCGTTCTTCTGCCATACTCAGAATTTTCCTAAATCTAACGGTTCGTGAGAAAAATTTCCACTTGGATGTCTGTATTTGCTGAAAATTTCGTGAAAATTAAAAGCGTATATTTCGTTTAAAATTTAAATTATTTCGATTAAGGTTGGCCTGCTGATTAAAAAAATCTACACATGTGGCTAAAAATTATGCACCGTTTTGCCGGAAAATGGAAAAAACTGTAGATTTTTTAATTCGATTTTTCCTCTTTTCCGGCAAACTAGGGTTAAGCGAACAGAAAAAATCATATGTTTCCAATAAGCTGGACCAATTTCATGTACCGAAACAATAAACAAAATTTTTTTTTTGGAAAATTTGGAAAAAATGTTCCAAGGGGGTACCCTTGGATTTTTATCGAATTTGGTTAATCGGCTATATTGGCGTCAATTTTGGTCCGAGAGTCAAGCGAATGAACATTTTCTACATAAAATTGGCCGCTCGTTCTTCTGCCATACTCAGAATTTTCCTACATCTAACGGTTCCTGAGAAAAATTTCCACTTGGATGTCTGTATTTGCTGAAAATTTCGTGAAAATTAAAAGCGTATATTTCGTTTAAAATTTGAATTATTTCGATTAAGGTTGGCCTGCTAATTAAAAAAGTTCACACATGTGGCTAAAAATTATGCACCGTTTTGCCGGAAAATGGAAAAAACTGTAGATTTTTTAATTCGATTTTTCCTCTTTTCTGGCAAACTGGGGTTAAGCGAACAGAAAAAATCACATGCTTGCAATAAGCTGGACAAAGTGCATGTACCGAAACAATAAACAAAATTTTTTTTTTTTGGAAAATTTGGAAAAAATGTTCCAAGGGGGTACCCTTGGATTTTTATCGAATTTGGTTAATCGGCTATATTGGCGTAAATTTTGGTCCGAGAGTCAAGCGAATGAACATTTTCTACATCAAATTGGCCGCTCGTTCTTCTGCCATACTCAGAATTTTCCTACATCTAACTGATCTAACTGCTGATTAAAAAAATCTACACATGTGGCTAAAAATTATGCACTGTTTTGCCGGAAAATGGAAAAAACTGTAGATTTTTTAATTCGGTTTTTCCTCTTTTCCGGCAAACTGGGGTTAAGCGAACAGAAAAAATCACATGCTTGCAATAAGCTGGACCAAGTGCATGTACCGAAACAATAAACAAAATTTTTTTTTTTGGAAAATTTGGAAAAAATGTTCCAAGGGTTCCATTCCCTTGGATTTTTATCGAATTTGGTTAATCGGCTATATTGGCGTCAATTTTGGTCCGAGAGTCAAGCGAATGAACATTTTCTACATAAAATTGGCCGCTTGTTCTTCTGCCATACTCAGAATTTTCCTACATCTAACGGTTCGTGAGAAAAATTTCCACTTGGATGTCTGTATTTGCTGAAAATTTCGTGAAAATTAAAAGTGTATATTTCGTTTAAAATTGGAATTATTTCGATTAAGGTTGGCCTGCTAATTAAAAAAGTCTACACATGTGGCTAAAAATTATGCACCGTTTTGCCGGAAAATAGAAAAAACTGTAGATTTTTTAATTCGATTTTTCCTCTTTTCCGGCAAACTGGGGTTAAGCGAACAGAAAAAATCACATGCTTGCAATAAGCTGGACAAAGTGCATGTACCGAAATAATAAACAAAATTTTTTTTTTGGAAAATTTGGAAAAAATGTTCCAAGGGGGTACCCTTGGATTTTTATCGAATTTGGTTAATCGGCTATATTGGCGTCAATTTTGGTCCGAGAGTCAAGCGAATGAAAATTTTCTACGTAAAATTGGCCGCTCGTTCTTCTGCCATATCCAGAATTTTCCTAGATCTAACGGTTCGTGAGAAAAATTTCCACTTGGATGTCTGTATTTGCTGAAAATTTCGTGAAAATTAAAAGTGTATATTTCGTTTAAAATTTGAATTATTTCGATTAAGTTTGGCCTGCTGATTAAAAAAATCTACACATGTGGCTAAAAATTATGCACCGTTTTTCGGAAAATGGAAAAAACTGTAGATTTTTTAATTCGATTTTTCCTCTTTTCCGGCAAACTGGGGTTAAGCGAACAGAAAAAGTCACATGCTTGCAATAAGCTGGACCAAGTGCATGTACCGAAACAATAAACAAAATTTTTTTTTTTGGAAAATTTGGAAAAATTTTCCAAGGGGGTACCCTTGGATTTTTATCGAATTTGGTTAATCGGCTATATTGGCGTCAATTTTGGTCCGAGAGTCAAGCGAATGAACATTTTCTACATAAAATTGGCCGCTCGTTCTTCTGCCATACTCAGAATTTTCCTACATCTAACGGTTCGTGAGAAAAATTTCCACTTGAATGTCTGTATTTGCTGAAAATTTCGTGAAAATTAAAAGTGTATATTTCGTTGAATATTTGAATTATTTCGATTAAGGTTGGCCTGCTGATTAAAAAAATCTACACATGTGGCTAAAAATTATGCACCGTTTTGTCGGAAAATGGAAAAAACTGTAGATTTTTTAATTCGATTTTTCCTCTTTTCCGGCAAACTGGGGTTAAGCGAACAGAAAAAATCACATGCTTGCAATAAGCTGGACCAAGTGCATGTACCGAAACAATAAACAAAATTTTTTTTTTTTTGGAAAATTTGGAAAAAATGTTCCAAGGGGGTACCCTTGGATTTTTATCGAATTTGGTTAATCGGCTATATTGGCGTCAATTTTGGTCCGAGAGTCAAGATTAGATTAGATTAGATTAAGAGAGGTGGCCCTTCGGCCTATTCCACTGCGACCTTTTCAGATCTATTGTGGTCCTCTAGTCCTAGATAACATTCTCTAGCCTGACCCTTTTTATAAAGTCTAGTAGCTTCGAGACTGTACCTTCCATGTAGCTATTTGCCGGTGGATTTTCTTCTCCTAATGCAAAGAACCGCACATTTGCCAGACTGTCACACTGACATAAAATTTGCTCTGCTGTTTCTTCTTCGAGGTGACAGAATCTGCACAGGTCATCGTCTGATAGTCCCATCAGCTTCAAGTGCCTATTCAGCTTACAGTGCCCTGTTAGAAGACCTACTATGACCTTGACTGTTTTCCTGTCTTTGCTTATTAGGTCTGCCGTAAATTTTGGCGAATGTTCTGTAATGAACTGTTTCGCCTGTCTTTGTCCTGGTGAATTCCTCCACCATTCCAGAGATTTGCGAGCTATCCACTTCCTTGTAGCCGTTCTTGTTACTGATTTAGCAACTCCGCAGAAGGGTTCCGGTCCAATGAATGGCAATGATGAGCCTTGTTTGGCCATTTCATCTGCTTTTTCATTGCCCTTATGACCCTCGTGCCCCGGTACCCAGGCTACCGTAACCTTGCTACGGTCTCCTAGTTTATTTAGGGCACACACGCAATCCCATACTAGCTTAGAATTGACCTCTACGGAATTGAGTGCCTTAAGCGCTGCCTGACTATCTTTGAAGATAGCAACTGAACAGAACGTTCTTTCCTGCCTTTCTATTTCTTCCACGCAGTGATGGATTGCAGTTATTTCCGCCTGGAAAACTGTCACATCCTTAGATAGACTTACCGGGAAATCTATCCCTTGATTTGTCCCTACTATGCCGGCTCCCACACCCTCCGATGTTTTTGAGCCATCCGTGTACCAGGTAGCAGCAGCTTGTATGGGTACACCTTTATTCCAGTCTTCCCTGCCTGGTATCTTAATTGTGAACTTATTGTTAAAGCTATATCTCGTAACTGTTGCATCGATAGGTTTCCCCATCACAATATCGGCTTTTAGCTCCTCGATTAGCTTTCTGTTGTCAGTACCATGCATCTGGCTTATATGTCGCTGACTATGGATTAATCTGTGCATCACGGATCTGGCTTCGCCCTGTATAAAGATATGAAGTGGTGGTAGATTCAATAGGACTTCCAGCGATGCAGTAGGAGTTGTTTTTAAGGCCCCCGTAATACACAGGCATGCTAGCCTTTGTGTATTACCTAGCAGCCTTATTGCTCCCACTTGCTGCGTCTTTGTCCACCACGTCACCGAGCCATAGGTTATCATGGGTCTAATAACCCTTGTATATAACCATAGAGTCATTTTGGGGTTAAGTCCCCAATTCTTACCGCACATTCTTCTACATCTGCCCAAGGACATAGCTTTCTGTGTGGTTTTTAGAATGTGAGTATTCCATGTAAGCCTATGATCAAAATATACCCCAAGGTATTTTGTTTCTTTGGCAAATGAAATCTCTGTTCTTCCCAGCACCGGTGGTTTTAGGCCTTGTAGTGCTGTTTTTTTAGTGAAGTTGACAATTTGTGTTTTCTGAGCATTGACTATCAGTCTCTCTTGTTTACACCTGTCGTCAACTATATTTAGGGCTGCTTGCATTCTCTCAGAAACTACCTGAGCAAACCTGCCCCTGACAACGATTGCTATATCGTCAGCATATCCTAGACAATAAAAGCCTTCTGTGGACAGATTTCTGAGGAGATCATCTACCAAGGTTGCCCAAAGTAGAGGGGACAGAACTCCTCCTTGTGGACAGCCTCCACCTACTTTTGCTTTGATGGTTGCTTTACCCAGAGTGGATATTACTGTCCTATTCTCCAGGGATGCCCTTATCCATCTGCATATTACTGCAGGTGCACCTCGTCTACTCATAGCCCCTATCAAAGAGCTGGTGGTAACATTATTAAATGCCCCTTCTATATCTAAAAAAGCGGCCATTGCTATCTCTTTGTCTTCCATTGACTTTGAGATAAGCCTATTTAGATCATCCAACGCGGAGTCCGTAGATTTACCAGGTTGGTATGCATATTGACGATTGCTTAGAGCATTATCTTTTAGCACTTCGTCTCTGATGTACCTATCAAGAAGCCTTTCCAGCGTTTTTAATAGAAAAGAAGATAGGCTTATCGGTCTATATGACTTTGGTGTTAGGTCTGATACTTTACCTACCTTAGGCAAGTATATGACTTTGACCTTTTGCCATATTTCCGGTACGATCCCCCATGCTAAAGTGGCTTTGAGGAGCTTGCATAGGTGTGGTATCAATACCTCTAATCCCATATGCAACAGTATTGGATATATGCCATCTGTCCCTGGAGACTTATATGGCCGAAACTTATTTATAGCCCATCTAATTCTGTTTGGTCTTGTGATTGCTGTGGCTATTTTCCAATCTGTAGACCTTGGTCTAGTGAGCCTTTGGTCTATGTTGGTTTGCCTATCTGCATCATCCAGAATTGTTGAGCCCGGAAAGTGCGTGTTCATTAGTTCTCTAAGACTTTCCTCTTTGGTGTCCGTAAATTTGCCATTAGCTTTCTTTAGGAAACCTACTTCTTTGGTTGTAGCACCATCCTTTGCCAGGACTTTATGAATTCGAGAACATGCCGGGATATCTGTAATCTCCTCGCAAAACTCTCTCCATGAATTCCTTTTGGCTTTCCGAATTTTTTTATTGTATAGCGTTAGCTTATACCTGTAGGCATCCCAATCTTGGTTACTTTTGGCTTTATTAAATAGGCTTCGGACTTCCGACCTCATCTTCCTTAAGCCGTTGTTCCACCAGACTGTATTACTGCCCGTACTTTTCCTTGTTTTTTCTGGACAATTTTCCTGGTAAGCCGCCATAATAGCTTCGCTTATAGTTTCTGCCGCCGAATCTATAACCTCTGGGCTTTTAAACGAAATCGTACATTCCTCGAGATTTTTACTGAGGGACTCCCTATATCCTACCCAGTTTGTATCTCTAGGATTCCTGTATTTAATTTCCGATGGAAAAATATCAAGGTCAAATCGTATATGTCTGTGATCCGAACATGAGGGTTCGTCAGACACAACCCAATTTGTTATTATATCACTTATCCTGCTCGTGCAGAGTGTTAAATCTGACACTTCTTTGCGTGCCTTAGTGACAAAAGTTGGCTTGTTTCCTATATTGGATATAACCAAACCTTCAGATAAGATGAAATTCAAAATATACTCACCCCTCGCATTAATGTTTGTGCTTCCCCACACGGTGTGATGTGCGTTGGCATCACATCCTATAATGAGCTGTAATCCTTTTCCTAGACAATATGCAACTATGTCGCTTATAATGCTGGGTGGACACAGAGCCTCATCACCTGGAAAGTAGGCTGAACACACCACCAGTTTCTTCTCTCCTACTTCCGTGGTTATAGTTAGAACAGCTGTAACAATATCATCAGTGCAGAGCACCGGGATTAATGTACAATCTACTCTATTACTGTGAATTATACACGACCTTGGCCTTACAGCTTTGGGTGTGTATAAAACCTTACCTTGTTTGGTTGATAGGCCAGAAATCTTCTCACCTATCCTCCAAGGCTCCTGCAGGAGGGCCACATCAATGCCTTCTTGTTCCAATCTTCTAACTAGCGTTGCCGATGCGGCTTTTGCATGTTGAAGATTGGCCTGCAGGAGCCTTATTTCTCTCTTCATTGCGAAGAGATGGCCGGTTCTGGATCTGTGGACATTCCTTCTTCCGTGGGTCCGACACACTCTTGGACATTAGTCCTTATAGGTGTGTCATCTCCACCCGAAGAAGGTTGTTCCTCGTCCTGAACCTCCATATGTAGGGAGGTCTCCCCTGTTTTACTGGAGCGAGTTGCTACTGGCTTTTCATTCCGTGTTTTTGTCTTCCCTTCTTTGGGTCGGAACGTTAACCGTCCTACTCCGAAAAAGGGTGACATTTTTAATTTCTGGAGTTCTTCTCGAGATTCAGAATCCATCGAGAAGGTCCATAACACCCCTTTCTCTAAAGGTTTACTACCCCAGACTGTCCATAGATGTGTCCTGAGCCCATGGTTACTTATCCTTAGTCTATTAAGGATCCTTTTGGACTCAAGACGTTCCCCATGCTCGTCCTGTACGAAGACAGTGCATGAGTGCGGCTTGGGTATGTCTTCCCCCTCCACAGCCCTGAGAGATGCACTCTCCCAAGGCCTCAGGGTTGGAATCACCTCCTTCAGCCACCGCGCACTTATGTCGTCCGCACAGTTAAGTTCCAGGAAACCCGGCCTGTATGTACTCTTCAGGAAGCGAACCTGTGGTCCTGCTTCCAGAATTTTGTCATACGCACCCAAGATGGCTATTTCGACTGCCTTAAGCTTGTCTATATCCATCTTGGCTTCCGGGAATCCTGTTAGTACCACTGCAACCTTAACAGAAGCGGCAGCTTCGCTGAAAGTCACACCTTCGGTTCTTGGCCTTTTCCCTTTGCGTTGGCTTTCGGGTGGTGTGCTTCCGTCTGACCTTAGCCTTTTTGGGCCATCGATCTTCTGGGTTTGTATTACTTTTGTCATGGCCTTTATTGGCTTTGACGGCATCTCTTTTGCCCTTTCAGTCGCCTTGATGAAATTGGCCTTTATTACAGCCCTTTTGGCTTGAACGTAATCTTGGCCTTGTTTCACCAGCCTACTGATTTTGGCTTTAGAAACGCCAGATAGCTTTGCAGGCCTAATTTCTTCGTCTGTCATGAGATCAACGTCTTCCAACGCTGTTACTCTGACAGCCATTTTGTTTCCTTGCCTATCAGCTTGGGAGATTTCTTTAGAAATTCCGGGCCTTTCGGCGTTCGGATTTTCTCCAGAAGCTCCCTGCCCTTCGGCTTTAGGAACTGTGATTTTGGCTTTGGAGTTCCCTGGCCCTTCGGCATCGGGAACCCTTTGGCCCTGAGTTTTTTTTTGTATTTGTTTTTGTTTGTTTTTGAGATTCCATATTGATCCCACGAGTAGCTAGGGAAAGACAGTCAACCCCTCGCAGAGCCCCGCTTGCGAGGGTAAGGTCTAAATACTAAGGGGTGTGACCTGTTGCCCCAAAGGAACCGTTTGCGACACTGTCACCTCAGTGCCTCACAGCCTTCACCACGGTGTCTCACGGCTTGGCGTGGGGATTGTTTATCGACTATCTAGTCTAGATCCGCTGAGTTTAGTTTCAACAGGGCCACCACGTGAAGGGTGCAATCAAAGATTGATTACACACCCCCAATCATTGTTGGGGGTACCCAGCGGTCTTGGGATAGTTTAAGGAGGTGCAAAGTCCTAAGACTCTCCGTGCAAAACTTGTCCCCTGAGATTTGTTCTTTTCCCGCTCAGCTTTACGCCGATTAGAAGAAGAGCGCATCCCCCGGCCCCGTCCGAGAGTCAAGCGAATGAACATTTTCTACATCAATATGGCCGCTCGTTCTTCTGCCATACTCAGAATTTTCCTACATCTAACTGATCTAACTGCTGATTAAAAAAATCTACACATGTGTCTAAAAATTATGCACCGTTTTGTCGGAAAATGGAAAAAACTGTAGATTTTTTAATTCGATTTTTCCTCTTTTCCGGCAAACTGGGGTTAAGCGAACAGAAAAAATCACATGCTTGCAATAAGCTGGACCAAGTGCATGTAGCGAAACAATAAACAAAATTTTTTTTTTGGAAAATTTGGAAAAAATGTTCCAAGGGGTACCCTTGGATTTTTATCGAATTTGGTTAATCGGCTATATTGGCGTCAATTTTGGTCCGAGAGTCAAGCGAATACACAGTTCCTACATAAAATTGGCTGCTAGTTCTTCTGCCATACTCAGAATTTTCCTACATCTAACGGTTCGTGAGAAAAATTTCCACTTGGATGTCTGTATTTGCTGAAAATTTCGTGAAAATTAAAAGTGTATATTTTTTTTTAAATTTTAATTATTTCGATTAATGGTGGCCTGCTGATTAAAAAAATTTAAACACGTTGCCAGAAATTATGCACCGTTTGGCCGGAAAATCGAAAAAACTGTAGATTATTGGATTTTTATCAAATTTCGTTAATCGGCTATATTGGCGTCAATTTTGGTCCGAGAGTCAAGCGAATGAACATTTTCTACATAAAATTGGCCGCTCGTTCTTCTGCCATACTCAGAATTTTCCTACATCTAACGGTTCGTGAGAAAAATTTCCACTTGGATGTCTGTATTTGCTGAAAATTTCGTGAAAATTAAAAGTGTATATATTTTTTTTAATTTTAATTATTTCGATTAAGGGTGGCCTGCTGATTAAAAAAATCTAAACACGTTGCCAGAAATTATGCACCGTTTGGCCGGAAAATCGAAAAAACTGTAGATTTTTTAATTCGATTTTTCCTCTTTTCCGGCAAACTGGGGTTAAGCGAACAGAAAAAATCACATGCTTGCAATAAGCTGGACCAAGTGCATGTAGCGAAACAATAAACAAAATTTTTTTTTTGGAAAATTTGGAAAAAATGTTCCAAGGGGTACCCTTGGATTTTTATCGAATTTGGTTAATCGGCTATATTGGCGTCAATTTTGGTCCGAGAGTCAAGCGAATACACAGTTCCTACATAAAATTGGCAGCTTGTTCTTCTGCCATACTCAGAATTTTCCTACATCTAACGGTTCGTGAGAAAAATTTCCACTTGGATGTCTGTATTTGCTGAAAATTTCGTGAAAATTAAAAGTGTATATTTCGTTTAAAATTTGAATTATTTCGATTAAGGTTGGCCTGCTAATTAAAAAAATCTACACATGTGGCTAAAAATTATGCACCGTTTTGCCGGAAAATGGAAAAAACTGTAGATTTTTTAATTCGATTTTTCCTCTTTTCCGGCAAACTGGGGTTAAGCGAACAGAAAAAATCACATGCTTGCAATAAGCTGGACAAAGTGCATGTACCGAAACAATAAACAAAATTTTTTTTTTTGGAAAATTTGGAAAAAATGTTCCAAGGGGGTACCCTTGGATTTTTATCGAATTTGGTTAATCGGCTATATTGGCGTCAATTTTGGTCCGAGAGTCAAGCGAATGAAAATTTTCTACCTAAAATTGGCCGCTCGTTCTTCTGCCATACCCAGAATTTTCCTACATCTAACGGTTCGTGAGAAAAATTTCCAGTTGGATGTCTGTATTTGCTGAAAATTTCGTGAAAATTAAAAGTGTATATTTCGTTTAAAATTTGAATTATTTCGATTAAAGTTGGCCTGCTGATTAAAAAAATCTACACATGTGGCTAAAAATTATGCACCGTTTTGTCGGAAAATGGAAAAAACTGTAGATTTTTTAATTCGATTTTTCCTCTTTTCCGGCAAACTGGGGTTAAGCGAACAGAAAAAGTCACATGCTTGCAATAAGCTGGACCAAGTGCATGTACCGAAACAATAAACAAAATTTTTTTTTTGGAAAATTTGGAAAAAATGTTCCAAGGGGGTACCCTTGGATTTTTATCGAATTTGGTTAATCGGCTATATTGGCGTCAATTTTGGTCCGAGAGTCAAGCGAATACACAGTTCCTACATAAAATTGGCTGCTTGTTCTTCTGCCATACTCAGAATTTTCCTACATCTAACGGTTCATGAGAAAAATTTCCACTTGGATGTCTGTATTTGCTGAAAATTTCGTGAAAATTAAAAGTGTATATTTTTTTTTATTTTAATTATTTCGATTAAGGGTGGCCTGCTGATTAAAAAAATCTAAACACGTTGCCAGAAATTATGCACCGTTTGGCCGGAAAATCGAAAAAAACTGTAGATTTTTTAATTCGATTTTTCCTCTTTTCCGGCAAACTGGGGTTAAGCGAACAGAAAAAATCACATGCTTGCAATAAGCTGGACAAAGTGCATGTACCGAAACAATAAACAAAATTTTTTTTTTTTGGAAAATTTGGAAAAAAATGTTCCAAGGGGGTACCCTTGGATTTTTATCGAATTTGGTTAATCGGCTATATTGGCGTCAATTTTGGTCCGAGAGTCAAGCGAATGAACATTTTCTACATAAAATTGGCCGCTCGTTCTTCTGCCATACTCAGAATTTTCCTACATCTAACTGATCTAACTGCTGATTAAAAAAATCTACACATGTGTCTAAAAATTATGCACCGTTTTGTCGGAAAATGGAAAAAACTGTAGATTTTTTAATTCGATTTTTCCTCTTTTCCGGCAAACTGGGGTTAAGCGAACAGAAAAAATCACATGCTTGCAATAAGCTGGACCAAGTGCATGTAGCGAAACAATAAACAAAATTTTTTTTTTGGAAAATTTGGAAAAAATGTTCCAAGGGGTACCCTTGGATTTTTATCGAATTTGGTTAATCGGCTATATTGGCGTCAATTTTGGTCCGAGAGTCAAGCGAATACACAGTTCCTACATAAAATTGGCTGCTAGTTCTTCTGCCATACTCAGAATTTTCCTACATCTAACGGTTCGTGAGAAAAATTTCCACTTGGATGTCTGTATTTGCTGAAAATTTCGTGAAAATTAAAAGTGTATATTTTTTTTTTAAATTTTAATTATTTCGATTAATGGTGGCCTGCTGATTAAAAAAATTTAAACACGTTGCCAGAAATTATGCACCGTTTGGCCGGAAAATCGAAAAAACTGTAGGTTATTGGATTTTTATCAAATTTCGTTAATCGGTTATATTGGCGTCAATTTTGGTCCGAGAGTCAAGCGAATGAACATTTTCTACATAAAATTGGCCGGTCGTTCTTCTGCCATACTCAGAATTTTCCTACATCTAACTGATCTAACTGCTGATTAAAAAAATCTACACATGTGGCTAAAAATTATGCACCGTTTTGCCGGAAAATGGAAAAAACTGTAGATTTTTTAATTCGGTTTTTCCTCTTTTCCGGCAAACTGGTGTTAAGCGAACAGAAAAAATCACATGCTTGCAATAAGCTGGACCAAGTGCATGTACCGAAACAATAAACAAATTTTTTTTTTTTGGAAAATTTGTAAAAAATGTTCTAAGGGGGTACCCTTGGATTTTTATCGAATTTGGTTAATCGGCTATATTGGCGTCAATTTTGGTCCGAGAGTCAAGCAAATGAACATTTTCTACATAAAATTGGCCGCTCGTTCTTCTGCCATACTTAGAATTTTCCTACATCTAACGGTTCGTGAGAAAAATTTCCACTTGGATGTCTGTATTTGCTGAAAATTTCGTGAAAATTAAAAGTGTATATTTCGTTTAAAATTTGAATTATTTCGATTAAGGTTGGCCTGCTGATTAAAAAAATCTACACATGTGGCTAAAAATTATGCACTGTTTTGTCGGAAAATGGAAAAAACTGTAGATTTTTTAATTCGATTTTTCCTATTTTCCGGCAAACTGGGGTTAAGCGAACAGAAAAAATCACATGCTTGCAATAAGCTGGACCAAGTGCATGTACCGAAACAATAAACAAAATTTTTTTTTTTTGGAAAATTTGGAAAAAATGTTCCAAGGGGGTACCCTTGGATTTTTATCGAATTTGGTTAATCGGCTATATTGGCGTCAATTTTGGTCCGAGAGTCAAGCGAATGAACATTTTCTACATAAAATTGGCCGCTTGTTCTTCTGCCATACTCAGAATTTTCCTACATCTAACGGTTCGTGAGAAAAATTTCCACTTGGACGTCTGTATTTGCTGAAAATTTCGTGAAAATTAAAAGTGTATATTTCGTTTAAAATTTGAATTATTTCGATTAAAGTTGGCCTGCTGATTAAAAAAATCTACACATGTGGCTAAAAATTATGCACCGTTTTGCCGGAAAATGGAAAAAACAGTAGATTTTTTAATTCGATTTTTCCTCTTTTCCGACAAACTGGGGTTAAGCGAACAGAAAAAATCACATGCTTGCAATAAGCTGGACAAAGTGCATGTACCGAAACAATAAACAAAATTTTTTTTTTTGGAAAATTTGGAAAAAATGTTCCAAGGGGGTACCCTTGGATTTTTATCGAATTTGGTTAATCGGCTATATTGGCGTCAATTTTGGTCCGAGAGTCAAGCGAATGAACATTTTCTACATAAAATTGGCCGCTTGTTCTTCTGCCATACTCAGAATTTTCCTACATCTAACGGTTCGTGAGAAAAATTTCCACTTGGACGTCTGTATTTGCTGAAAATTTCGTGAAAATTAAAAGTGTATATTTCGTTTAAAATTTGAATTATTTCGATTAAGGTTGGCCTGCTGATTAAAAAAATCTACACATGTGGCTAAAAATTATGCACTGTTTTGTCGGAAAATGGAAAAAACTGTAGATTTTTTAATTCGATTTTTCCTATTTTCCGGCAAACTGGGGTTAAGCGAACAGAAAAAATCAAATGCTTGCAATAAGCTGGACCAAGTGCATGTACCGAAACAATAAACAAAATTTTTTTTTTTTGGAAAATTTGGAAAAAATGTTCCAAGGGGGTACCCTTGGATTTTTATCGAATTTGGTTAATCGGCTATATTGGCGTCAATTTTGGTCCGAGAGTCAAGCGAATACACAGTTCCTACATAAAATTGGCTGCTTGTTCTTCTGCCATACTCAGAATTTTCCTACATCTAACGGTTCATGAGAAAAATTTCCACTTGGATGTCTGTATTTGCTGAAAATTTCGTGAAAATTAAAAGTGGATATTTTTTTTTAATTTTAATTATTTCGATTAAGGGTGGCCTGCTGATTAAAAAAATCTAAACACGTTGCCAGAAATTATGCACCGTTTGGCCGGAAAATCGAAACAACTGTAGATTTTTTAATTCGATTTTTCCTCTTTTCCGGCAAACTGGGGTTAAGCGAACAGAAAAAATCACATGCTTGCAATAAGCTGGACAAAGTGCATGTACCGAAACAATAAACAAAATCAATTTTGGTCCGAGAGTCAAGCGAATACACAGTTCCTACATAAAATTGGCTGCTTGTTCTTCTGCCATACTCAGAATTTTCCTACATCTAACGGTTCATGAGAAAAATTTCCACTTGGATGTCTGCATTTGCTGAAAATTTCGTGAAAATTAAAAGTGCATATTTTTTTTTTAATTTTAATTATTTCGATTAATGGTGGCCTGCTGATTAAAAAAATTTAAACACGTTGCCAGAAATTATGCACCGTTTGGCCGGAAAATCGAAAAAACTGTAGATTATTGGATTTTTATCAAATTTCGTTAATCGGTTATATTGGCGTCAATTTTGGTCCGAGAGTCAAGCGAATGAACATTTTCTACATAAAATTGGCCGCTCGTTCTTCTGCCATACTCAGAATTTTCCTACATCTAACTGATCTAACTGCTGATTAAAAAAATCTACACATGTGGCTAAAAATTATGCACCGTTTTGCCGGAAAATGGAAAAAACTGTAGATTTTTTAATTCGGTTTTTCCTCTTTTCCGGCAAACTGGTGTTAAGCGAACAGAAAAAATCACATCCTTGCAATAAGCTGGACCAAGTGCATGTACCGAAACAATAAACAAAAATTTTTTTTTTTGGAAAATTTGGAAAAAATGTTCCAAGGGGGTACCCTTGGATTTTTATCGAATTTGGTTAATCGGCTATATTGGCGTCAATTTTGGTCCGAGAGTCAAGCGAATAAACATTTTCTACATAAAATTGGCCGCTCGTTCTTCTGCCATACTCAGAATTTTCCTACATCTAACGGTTCATGAGAAAAATTTCCACTTGGATGTCTGTATTTGCTGAAAATTTCGTGAAAATTAAAAGTGTATATTTTTTTTTATTTTAATTATTTCGATTAAGGGTGGCCTGCTGATTAAAAAAATCTAAACACGTTGCCAGAAATTATGCACCGTTTGGCCGGAAAATCGAAAAAAACTGTAGATTTTTTAATTCGATTTTTCCTCTTTTCCGGCAAACTGGGGTTAAGCGAACAGAAAAAATCACATGCTTGCAATAAGCTGGACAAAGTGCATGTACCGAAACAATAAACAAAATTTTTTTTTTTTGGAAAATTTGGAAAAAAATGTTCCAAGGGGGTACCCTTGGATTTTTATCGAATTTGGTTAATCGGCTATATTGGCGTCAATTTTGGTCCGAGAGTCAAGCGAATGAACATTTTCTACATAAAATTGGCCGCTCGTTCTTCTGCCATACTCAGAATTTTCCTACATCTAACTGATCTAACTGCTGATTAAAAAAATCTACACATGTGTCTAAAAATTATGCACCGTTTTGTCGGAAAATGGAAAAAACTGTAGATTTTTTAATTCGATTTTTCCTCTTTTCCGGCAAACTGGGGTTAAGCGAACAGAAAAAATCACATGCTTGCAATAAGCTGGACCAAGTGCATGTAGCGAAACAATAAACAAAATTTTTTTTTTGGAAAATTTGGAAAAAATGTTCCAAGGGGTACCCTTGGATTTTTATCGAATTTGGTTAATCGGCTATATTGGCGTCAATTTTGGTCCGAGAGTCAAGCGAATACACAGTTCCTACATAAAATTGGCTGCTAGTTCTTCTGCCATACTCAGAATTTTCCTACATCTAACGGTTCGTGAGAAAAATTTCCACTTGGATGTCTGTATTTGCTGAAAATTTCGTGAAAATTAAAAGTGTATATATTTTTTTTAAATTTTAATTATTTCGATTAATGGTGGCCTGCTGATTAAAAAAATTTAAACACGTTGCCAGAAATTATGCACCGTTTGGCCGGAAAATCGAAAAAACTGTAGGTTATTGGATTTTTATCAAATTTCGTTAATCGGTTATATTGGCGTCAATTTTGGTCCGAGAGTCAAGCGAATGAACATTTTCTACATAAAATTGGCCGGTCGTTCTTCTGCCATACTCAGAATTTTCCTACATCTAACTGATCTAACTGCTGATTAAAAAAATCTACACATGTGGCTAAAAATTATGCACCGTTTTGCCGGAAAATGGAAAAAACTGTAGATTTTTTAATTCGGTTTTTCCTCTTTTCCGGCAAACTGGTGTTAAGCGAACAGAAAAAATCACATGCTTGCAATAAGCTGGACCAAGTGCATGTACCGAAACAATAAACAAATTTTTTTTTTTTGGAAAATTTGTAAAAAATGTTCTAAGGGGGTACCCTTGGATTTTTATCGAATTTGGTTAATCGGCTATATTGGCGTCAATTTTGGTCCGAGAGTCAAGCAAATGAACATTTTCTACATAAAATTGGCCGCTCGTTCTTCTGCCATACTTAGAATTTTCCTACATCTAACGGTTCGTGAGAAAAATTTCCACTTGGATGTCTGTATTTGCTGAAAATTTCGTGAAAATTAAAAGTGTATATTTCGTTTAAAATTTGAATTATTTCGATTAAGGTTGGCCTGCTGATTAAAAAAATCTACACATGTGGCTAAAAATTATGCACTGTTTTGTCGGAAAATGGAAAAAACTGTAGATTTTTTAATTCGATTTTTCCTATTTTCCGGCAAACTGGGGTTAAGCGAACAGAAAAAATCACATGCTTGCAATAAGCTGGACCAAGTGCATGTACCGAAACAATAAACAAAATTTTTTTTTTTTGGAAAATTTGGAAAAAATGTTCCAAGGGGGTACCCTTGGATTTTTATCGAATTTGGTTAATCGGCTATATTGGCGTCAATTTTGGTCCGAGAGTCAAGCGAATGAACATTTTCTACATAAAATTGGCCGCTTGTTCTTCTGCCATACTCAGAATTTTCCTACATCTAACGGTTCGTGAGAAAAATTTCCACTTGGACGTCTGTATTTGCTGAAAATTTCGTGAAAATTAAAAGTGTATATTTCGTTTAAAATTTGAATTATTTCGATTAAAGTTGGCCTGCTGATTAAAAAAATCTACACATGTGGCTAAAAATTATGCACCGTTTTGCCGGAAAATGGAAAAAACAGTAGATTTTTTAATTCGATTTTTCCTCTTTTCCGACAAACTGGGGTTAAGCGAACAGAAAAAATCACATGCTTGCAATAAGCTGGACAAAGTGCATGTACCGAAACAATAAACAAAATTTTTTTTTTTGGAAAATTTGGAAAAAATGTTCCAAGGGGGTACCCTTGGATTTTTATCGAATTTGGTTAATCGGCTATATTGGCGTCAATTTTGGTCCGAGAGTCAAGCAAATGAACATTTTCTACATAAAATTGGCCGCTTGTTCTTCTGCCATACTCAGAATTTTCCTACATCTAACGGTTCGTGAGAAAAATTTCCACTTGGACGTCTGTATTTGCTGAAAATTTCGTGAAAATTAAAAGTGTATATTTCGTTTAAAATTTGAATTATTTCGATTAAGGTTGGCCTGCTGATTAAAAAAATCTACACATGTGGCTAAAAATTATGCACTGTTTTGTCGGAAAATGGAAAAAACTGTAGATTTTTTAATTCGATTTTTCCTATTTTCCGGCAAACTGGGGTTAAGCGAACAGAAAAAATCAAATGCTTGCAATAAGCTGGACCAAGTGCATGTACCGAAACAATAAACAAAATTTTTTTTTTTGGAAAATTTGGAAAAAATGTTCCAAGGGGGTACCCTTGGATTTTTATCGAATTTGGTTAATCGGCTATATTGGCGTCAATTTTGGTCCGAGAGTCAAGCGAATACACAGTTCCTACATAAAATTGGCTGCTTGTTCTTCTGCCATACTCAGAATTTTCCTACATCTAACGGTTCATGAGAAAAATTTCCACTTGGATGTCTGTATTTGCTGAAAATTTCGTGAAAATTAAAAGTGGATATTTTTTTTTAATTTTAATTATTTCGATTAAGGGTGGCCTGCTGATTAAAAAAATCTAAACACGTTGCCAGAAATTATGCACCGTTTGGCCGGAAAATCGAAACAACTGTAGATTTTTTAATTCGATTTTTCCTCTTTTCCGGCAAACTGGGGTTAAGCGAACAGAAAAAATCACATGCTTGCAATAAGCTGGACAAAGTGCATGTACCGAAACAATAAACAAAATCAATTTTGGTCCGAGAGTCAAGCGAATACACAGTTCCTACATAAAATTGGCTGCTTGTTCTTCTGCCATACTCAGAATTTTCCTACATCTAACGGTTCATGAGAAAAATTTCCACTTGGATGTCTGCATTTGCTGAAAATTTCGTGAAAATTAAAAGTGCATATTTTTTTTTTAATTTTAATTATTTCGATTAATGGTGGCCTGCTGATTAAAAAAATTTAAACACGTTGCCAGAAATTATGCACCGTTTGGCCGGAAAATCGAAAAAACTGTAGATTATTGGATTTTTATCAAATTTCGTTAATCGGTTATATTGGCGTCAATTTTGGTCCGAGAGTCAAGCGAATGAACATTTTCTACATAAAATTGGCCGCTCGTTCTTCTGCCATACTCAGAATTTTCCTACATCTAACTGATCTAACTGCTGATTAAAAAAATCTACACATGTGGCTAAAAATTATGCACCGTTTTGCCGGAAAATGGAAAAAACTGTAGATTTTTTAATTCGGTTTTTCCTCTTTTCCGGCAAACTGGTGTTAAGCGAACAGAAAAAATCACATCCTTGCAATAAGCTGGACCAAGTGCATGTACCGAAACAATAAACAAAAATTTTTTTTTTTGGAAAATTTGGAAAAAATGTTCCAAGGGGGTACCCTTGGATTTTTATCGAATTTGGTTAATCGGCTATATTGGCGTCAATTTTGGTCCGAGAGTCAAGCGAATAAACATTTTCTACATAAAATTGGCCGCTCGTTCTTCTGCCATACTCAGAATTTTCCTATATCTAACGGTTCGTGAGAAAAATTTCCACTTGGATGTCTGTATTTGCTGAAAATTTCGTAAAAATTAAAAGTGTATATTTCGTTTCAAATTTGAATTATTTCGATTAAGGTTGGCCTGCTGATTAAAAAAATCTACACATGTGGCTAAAAATTATGCACCGTTTTGCCGGAAAATGGAAAAAACTGTAGATTTATTAATTCGATTTTTCCTCTTTTCCGGCAAACTGGGGTTAAGCGAACAGAAAAAATCACATGCTTGCAATAAGCTGGACAAAGTGCATGTACCGAAACAATAAACAAAATTTTTTTTTTTGGAAAATTTGGAAAAAATGTTCCAAGGGGGTACCCTTGGATTTTTATCGATTTTGGTTAATCGGCTATATTGGCGTCAATTTTGGTCCGAGAGTCAAGCGAATGAACATTTTCTACATAAAATTGGCCGCTCGTTCTTCTGCCATACTCAGAATTTTCCTACATCTAACGGTTCGTGAGAAAAATTTCCACTTGGATGTCTGTATTTGCTGAAAATTTCGTGAAAATTAAAAGTGTATATTTCGTTTAATATTTAAATTATTTCGATTAAGGTTGGCCTGCTGATTAAAAAAATCTACACATGTGGCTAAAAATTATGCACCGTTTTGTCGGAAAATGGAAAAAACTGTAGATTTTTTAATTCGATTTTTCCTCTTTTCCGGCAAACTGGGGTTAAGCGAACAGAAAAAATCACATGCTTGCAATAAGCTGGACCAAGTGCATGTACCAAAACAATAAACAAAATTTTTTTTTTTGGAAAATTTGGAAAAAATGTTCCAAGGGGGTACAGTTGGATTTTTATCGAATTTGGTTAATCGGCTATATTGGCGTCAATTTTGGTCCGAGAGTCAAGCGAATACACAGTTCCTACATAAAATTGGCTGCTTGTTCTTCTGCCATACTCAGAATTTTCCTACATCTAACGGTTCATGAGAAAAATTTCCACTTGAATGTCTGTATTTGCTGAAAATTTCGTGAAAATTAAAAGTGTATATTTTTTTTAAATTTTAATTATTTCGATTAATGGTGGCCTGCTGATTAAAAAAATTTAAACACGTTGCCAGAAATTATGCACCGTTTGGCCGGAAAATCGAAAAAACTGTAGATTATTGGATTTTTATCAAATTTCGTTAATCGGTTATATTGGCGTCAATTTTGGTCCGAGAGTCAAGCGAATGAACATTTTGTACATAAAATTGGCCGCTCGTTCTTCTGCCATACTCAGAATTTTCCTACATCTAACTGATCTAACTGCTGATTAAAAAAATCTACACATGTGGCTAAAAATTATTCACCGTTTTGCCGGAAAATGGAAAAAACTGTAGATTTTTTAATTCGGTTTTTCCTCTTTTCCGGCAAACTGGTGTTAAGCGAACAGAAAAAATCACATGCTTGCAATAAGCTGGACCAAGTGCATGTACCGAAACAATAAACAAAAATTTTTTTTTTTTGGAAAATTTGGAAAAAATGTTCCAAGGGGGTACCCTTGGATTTTTATCGAATTTGGTTAATCGGCTATATTGGCGTCAATTTTGGTCCGAGAGTCAAGCGAATAAACATTTTCTACATAAAATTGGCCGCTCGTTCTTCTGCCATACTCAGAATTTTCCTACATCTAACTGATCTAACTGCTGATTAAAAAAATCTACACATGTGGCTAAAAAGTATGCACCGTTTTGCCGGAAAATGGAAAAAACTGTAGATTTTTTAATTCGGTTTTTCCTCTTTTCCGGCAAACTGGTGTTAAGCGAACAGAAAAAATCACATGCTTGCAATAAGCTGGACCAAGTGCATGTACCGAAACAATAAACAAATTTTTTTTTTTTGGAAAATTTGGAAAAAATGTTCTAAGGGGGTACCCTTGGATTTTTATCGAATTTGGTTAATCGGCTATATTGGCGTCAATTTTGGTCCGAGAGTCAAGCAAATGAACATTTTCTACATAAAATTGGCCGCTCGTTCTTCTGCCATACTTAGAATTTTCCTACATCTAACGGTTCGTGAGAAAAATTTCCACTTGGATGTCTGTATTTGCTGAAAATTTCGTGAAAATTAAAAGTGTATATTTCGTTTAAAATTTGAATTATTTCGATTAAGGTTGGCCTGCTGATTAAAAAAATCTACACATGTGGCTAAAAATTATGCACTGTTTTGTCGGAAAATGGAAAAAACTGTAGATTTTTTAATTCGATTTTTCCTATTTTCCGGCAAACTGGGGTTAAGCGAACAGAAAAAATCACATGCTTGCAATAAGCTGGACCAAGTGCATGTACCGAAACAATAAACAAAATTTTTTTTTTTTGGAAAATTTGGAAAAAATGTTCCAAGGGGGTACCCTTGGATTTTTATCGAATTTGGTTAATCGGCTATATTGGCGTCAATTTTGGTCCGAGAGTCAAGCGAATGAACATTTTCTACATAAAATTGGCCGCTTGTTCTTCTGCCATACTCAGAATTTTCCTACATCTAACGGTTCGTGAGAAAAATTTCCACTTGGACGTCTGTATTTGCTGAAAATTTCGTGAAAATTAAAAGTGTATATTTCGTTTAAAATTTGAATTATTTCGATTAAAGTTGGCCTGCTGATTAAAAAAATCTACACATGTGGCTAAAAATTATGCACCGTTTTGCCGGAAAATGGAAAAAACAGTAGATTTTTTAATTCGATTTTTCCTCTTTTCCGACAAACTGGGGTTAAGCGAACAGAAAAAATCACATGCTTGCAATAAGCTGGACAAAGTGCATGTACCGAAACAATAAACAAAATTTTTTTTTTTGGAAAATTTGGAAAAAATGTTCCAAGGGGGTACCCTTGGATTTTTATCGAATTTGGTTAATCGGCTATATTGGCGTCAATTTTGGTCCGAGAGTCAAGCGAATGAACATTTTCTACATAAAATTGGCCGCTTGTTCTTCTGCCATACTCAGAATTTTCCTACATCTAACGGTTCGTGAGAAAAATTTCCACTTGGACGTCTGTATTTGCTGAAAATTTCGTGAAAATTAAAAGTGTATATTTCGTTTAAAATTTGAATTATTTCGATTAAGGTTGGCCTGCTGATTAAAAAAATCTACACATGTGGCTAAAAATTATGCACTGTTTTGTCGGAAAATGGAAAAAACTGTAGATTTTTTAATTCGATTTTTCCTATTTTCCGGCAAACTGGGGTTAAGCGAACAGAAAAAATCAAATGCTTGCAATAAGCTGGACCAAGTGCATGTACCGAAACAATAAACAAAATTTTTTTTTTTTGGAAAATTTGAAAAAATGTTCCAAGGGGGTACCCTTGGATTTTTATCGAATTTGGTTAATCGGATATATTGGCGTCAATTTTGGTCCGAGAGTCAAGCGAATACACAGTTCCTACATAAAATTGGCTGCTTGTTCTTCTGCCATACTCAGAATTTTCCTACATCTAACGGTTCATGAGAAAAATTTCCACTTGGATGTCTGTATTTGCTGAAAATTTCGTGAAAATTAAAAGTGGATATTTTTTTTTAATTTTAATTATTTCGATTAAGGGTGGCCTGCTGATTAAAAAAATCTAAACACGTTGCCAGAAATTATGCACCGTTTGGCCGGAAAATCGAAAAAACTGTAGATTTTTTAATTCGATTTTTCCTCTTTTCCGGCAAACTGGGGTTAAGCGAACAGAAAAAATCACATGCTTGCAATAAGCTGGACAAAGTGCATGTACCGAAACAATAAACAAATTTTTTTTTTTTTGGAAAATTTGGAAAAAATGTTCCAAGGGGGTACCCTTGGACTTTTATCGAATTTGGTTAATCGGCTATATTGGCGTCAATTTTGGTCCGAGAGTCAAGCGAATGAACATTTTCTACTTAAAATTGGCCGCTCGTTCTTCTTCCATACTCAGAATTTTCCTACATCTAACGGTTCGTGAGAAAAATTTCCACTTGGATGTCTGTATTTGCTGAAAATTTCGTGAAAATTAAAAGTGTATATTTCGTGTAAAATTTGAATTATTTCGATTAAGGTTGGCCTGCTGATTAAAAAAATCTACACATGTGGCTAAAAATTATGCACCGTTTTGCCGGAAAATGGAAAAAACTGTAGATTTTTTAATTCGATTTTTCCTATTTTCCGGCAAACTGGGGTTAAGCGAACAGAAAAAATCACATGCTTGCAATAAGCTGGACAAAGTGCATGTACCGAAACAATAAACAAAATCAATTTTGGTCCGAGAGTCAAGCGAATACACAGTTCCTACATAAAATTGGCTGCTTGTTCTTCTGCCATACTCAGAATTTTCCTACATCTAACGGTTCATGAGAAAAATTTCCACTTGGATGTCTGCATTTGCTGAAAATTTCGTGAAAATTAAAAGTGCATATTTTTTTTTTAATTTTAATTATTTCGATTAATGGTGGCCTGCTGATTAAAAAAATTTAAACACGTTGCCAGAAATTATGCACCGTTTGGCCGGAAAATCGAAAAAACTGTAGATTATTGGATTTTTATCAAATTTCGTTAATCGGTTATATTGGCGTCAATTTTGGTCCGAGAGTCAAGCGAATGAACATTTTCTACATAAAATTGGCCGCTCGTTCTTCTGCCATACTCAGAATTTTCCTACATCTAACTGATCTAACTGCTGATTAAAAAAATCTACACATGTGGCTAAAAATTATGCACCGTTTTGCCGGAAAATGGAAAAAACTGTAGATTTTTTAATTCGGTTTTTCCTCTTTTCCGGCAAACTGGTGTTAAGCGAACAGAAAAAATCACATCCTTGCAATAAGCTGGACCAAGTGCATGTACCGAAACAATAAACAAAAATTTTTTTTTTGGAAAATTTGGAAAAAATGTTCCAAGGGGGTACCCTTGGATTTTTATCGAATTTGGTTAATCGGCTATATTGGCGTCAATTTTGGTCCGAGAGTCAAGCTAATAAACATTTTCTACATAAAATTGGCCGCTCGTTCTTCTGCCATACTCAGAATTTTCCTATATCTAACGGTTCGTGAGAAAAATTTCCACTTGGATGTCTGTATTTGCTGAAAATTTCGTAAAAATTAAAAGTGTATATTTCGTTTCAAATTTGAATTATTTCGATTAAGGTTGGCCTGCTGATTAAAAAAATCTACACATGTGGCTAAAAATTATGCACCGTTTTGCCGGAAAATGGAAAAAACTGTAGATTTATTAATTCGATTTTTCCTCTTTTCCGGCAAACTGGGGTTAAGCGAACAGAAAAAATCACATGCTTGCAATAAGCTGGACAAAGTGCATGTACCGAAACAATAAACAAAATTTTTTTTTTTGGAAAATTTGGAAAAAATGTTCCAAGGGGGTACCCTTGGATTTTTATCGATTTTGGTTAATCGGCTATATTGGCGTCAATTTTGGTCCGAGAGTCAAGCGAATGAACATTTTCTACATAAAATTGGCCGCTCGTTCTTCTGCCATACTCAGAATTTTCCTACATCTAACGGTTCGTGAGAAAAATTTCCACTTGGATGTCTGTATTTGCTGAAAATTTCGTGAAAATTAAAAGTGTATATTTCGTTTAATATTTAAATTATTTCGATTAAGGTTGGCCTGCTGATTAAAAAAATCTACACATGTGGCTAAAAATTATGCACCGTTTTGTCGGAAAATGGAAAAAACTGTAGATTTTTTAATTCGATTTTTCCTCTTTTCCGGCAAACTGGGGTTAAGCGAACAGAAAAAATCACATGCTTGCAATAAGCTGGACCAAGTGCATGTACCAAAACAATAAACAAAATTTTTTTTTTTGGAAAATTTGGAAAAAATGTTCCAAGGGGGTACAGTTGGATTTTTATCGAATTTGGTTAATCGGCTATATTGGCGTCAATTTTGGTCCGAGAGTCAAGCGAATACACAGTTCCTACATAAAATTGGCTGCTTGTTCTTCTGCCATACTCAGAATTTTCCTACATCTAACGGTTCATGAGAAAAATTTCCACTTGAATGTCTGTATTTGCTGAAAATTTCGTGAAAATTAAAAGTGTATATTTTTTTTAATTTTAATTATTTCGATTAATGGTGGCCTGCTGATTAAAAAAATTTAAACACGTTGCAAGAAATTATGCACCGTTTGGCCGGAAAATCGAAAAAACTGTAGATTATTGGATTTTTCTCAAATTTCGTTAATCGGTTATATTGGCGTCAATTTTGGTCCGAGAGTCAAGCGAATGAACATTTTGTACATAAAATTGGCCGCTCGTTCTTCTGCCATACTCAGAATTTTCCTACATCTAACTGATCTAACTGCTGATTAAAAAAATCTACACATGTGGCTAAAAATTATTCACCGTTTTGCCGGAAAATGGAAAAAACTGTAGATTTTTTAATTCGGTTTTTCCTCTTTTCCGGCAAACTGGTGTTAAGCGAACAGAAAAAATCACATGCTTGCAATAAGCTGGACCAAGTGCATGTACCGAAACAATAAACAAAAATTTTTTTTTTTGGAAAATTTGGAAAAAATGTTCCAAGGGGGTACCCTTGGATTTTTATCGAATTTGGTTAATCGGCTATATTGGCGTCAATTTTGGTCCGAGAGTCAAGCGAATAAACATTTTCTACATAAAATTGGCCGCTCGTTCTTCTGCCATACTCAGAATTTTCCTACATCTAACGGTTCGTGAGAAAAATTTCCACTTGGATGTCTGTATTTGCTGAAAATTTCGTGAAAATTAAAAGTGTATATTTCGTTTAAAATTTGAATTATTTCGATTAAGGTTGGCCTGCTGATTAAAAAAATCTACACATGTGGCTAAAAATTATGCACCGTTTTGCCGGAAAATGGAAAAAACTGTAGATTTTTTAATTCGATTTTTCCTCTTTTCCGGCAAACTGGGGTTAAGCGACCAGAAAAAATCACATGCTTGCAATAAGCTGGACCAAGTGCATGTACCGAAACAATAAACAAAATTTTTTTTTTGGAAAATTTGGAAAAAATTTTCCAAGGGGGTACCCTTGGATTTTTATCGAATTTGGTTAATCGGCTATATTAGCGTCAATTTTGGTCCAAGAGTCAAGCGAATACACAGTTCCTACATAAAATTGGCTGCTTGTTCTTCTGCCATACTCAGAATTTTCCTACATCTAACGGTTCATGAGAAAAATTTCCACTTGGATGTCTGTATTTGCTGAAAATTTCGTGAAAATTAAAAGTGTATATATTTTTTTTAATTTTAATTATTTCGATTAAGGGTGGCCTGCTGATTAAAAAAATCTAAACACGTTGCCAGAAATTATGCACCGTTTGGCCGGAAAATCGAAAACACTGTAGATTTTTTAATTCGGTTTTTCCTCTTTTCCGGCAAACTGGGGTTAAGCGAACAGAAAAAAATCACATGCTTTTGTCGGAAAATGGAAAACAAAAGCATATCACATGCTTGCAATATGCTGGACAAAGTGCATGTACCGAAACAATAAACAAAATTTTTTTTTTTTGTAAAATTTGGAAAAAATGTTCCAAGGGGTACCCTTGGATTTTTATCGAATTTGGTTAATCGGCTATATTGGCGTCAATTTTGGTCCGAGAGTCAAGCGAATGAACATTTTCTACATCAAATTGGCCGCTCGTTCTTCTGCTATACTCAGAATTTTCCTACATATAACTGATCTAACTGCTGATTAAAAAAATCTACACATGTGGCTAAAAATTATGCACTGTTTTGCCGGAAAATGGAAAAAACTGTAGATTTTTTAATTCGGTTTTTCCTCTTTTCCGGCAAACTGGGGTTAAGCGAACAGAAAAAATCACATGCTTGCAATAAGCTGGACCAAGTGCATGTACCGAAACAATAAACAAAATTTTTTTTTTTGGAAAATTTGGAAAAAATATTCCAAGGGGGTACCCTTGGATTTTTATCGAATTTGGTTAATCGGCTATATTGGCGTCAATTTTGGTCCAAGAGTCAAGCGAATAAACATTTTCTACATAAAATTGGCCGCTTGTTCTTCTGCCATATTCAGAATTTTCCTACATCTAACGGTTCGTGAGAAAAATTTCCACTTGGATGTCTGTATTTGCTGAAAATTTCGTGAAAATTAAAAGTGTATATTTCGTTTAAAATTTGAATTATTTCGATTAAGGTTGGCCTGCTGATTAAAAAAATCTACACATGTGGCTAAAAATTATGCACCGTTTTGTCGGAAAATGGAAAAAACTGTAGATTTTTTAATTCGATTTTTCTCTTTTCCGGCAAACTGGGGTTAAGCGAACAGAAAAAATCACATGCTTGCAATAAGCTGGACCAAGTGCATGTACCGAAACAATAAACAAAATTTTTTTTTTGGAAAATTTGGAAAAAATGTTCCAAGGGGGTACCCTTGGATTTTTATCGAATTTGGTTAATCGGCTATATTAGCGTCAATTTTGGTCCAAGAGTCAAGCGAATACACATTTCCTACATAAAATTGGCTGCTTGTTCTTCTGCCATACTCAGAATTTTCCTACATCTAACGGTTCGTGAGAAAAATTTCCACTTGGATGTCTGTATTTGCTGAAAATTTCGTGAAAATTAAAAGTGTATATATTTTTTTAATTGTAATTATTTCGATTAAGGGTGGCCTGCTGATTAAAAAATTCTAAACACGTTGCCAGAAATTATGCACCGTTTGGCCGGAAAATCGAAAAAACTGTAGATTTTTTAATTCGATTTTTCCTCTTTTCCGGCAAACTGGGGTTAAGCGAACAGAAAAAAATCACATGCTTGCAATAAGCTGGACAAAGTGCATGTACCGAAACAATAAACAAAATTTTTTTTTTTTTGGAAAATTTGGAAAAAAATGTTCCCTGGGGGTACCCTTGGATTTTTATCGAATTTGGTTAATCGGCTATATTGGCGTCAATTTTGGTCCGAGAGTCAAGCGAATGAACATTTTCTACATAAAATTGGCCGCTCGTTCTTCTGCCATACTCAGAATTTTCCTACATCTAACTGATCTAACTGCTGATTAAAAAAATCTACACATGTGGCTAAAAATTATGCACCGTTTTGTCGGAAAATGGAAAAAACTGTAGATTTTTTAAATCAATTTTTCCTCTTTTCCGGCAAACTGGGGTTAAGCGAACAGAAAAAATCACATGCTTGCAATAAGCTGGACCAAGTGCATGTACCGAAACAATAAACAAAATTTTTTTTTTTGGAAAATTTGGAAAAAGTGTTCCAAGGAGGTACCCTTGGATTTTTATCGAATTTGGTTAATCGGCTATATTGGCGTCAATTTTGGTCCGAGAGTCAAGCAAATGAACATTTTCTACATAAAATTGGCCGCTCGTTCTTCTGCCATACTCAGAATTTTCCTACATCTAACTGATCTAACTGCTGATTAAAAAAATCTACACATGTGGCTAAAAATTATGCACCGTTTTGCCGGAAAATGGAAAAAACTGTAGATTTTTTAATTCGGTTTTTCCTCTTTTCCGGCAAACTGGGGTTAAGCGAACAGAAAAAATCACATGCTTGCAATAAGCTGGACCAAGTGCATGTACCGAAACAATAAACAAATTTTTTTTTTTGGAAAATTTGGAAAAATGTTCCAAGGGGGTACCCTTGGATTTTTATCGAATTTGGTTAATCGGCTATATTGGCGTCAATTTTGGTCCGAGAGTCAAGCGAATGAACATTTTCTACATAAAATTGGCCGCTCGTTCTTCTGCCATACTCAGGTATGGCCGATATGGCGGTATATCCGATTAACGAAATTTGATAAAAATCCAGGGGTACCCCCTTGGAAAATTTTTTCCAAATTTTCCAGAAAAAAAAAATTTGTTTAATGTTTTGGTACATGCTCTTGGTCCAGCTTATTCCAAACATGTGTTTTTTTCTAATCCCTTAACCCCAGTTTGCCGGAAAAGAGGAAAAATCGAATTAAAAAATTTACAGTTTTTTCGGTTTTCCGGCAAAACGGTCCATAATTTTTAGCCACATGTTTAGATTTTTTTAATCAGCAAGTCACCCTTAATCGAAATAATTCAAATTTTAAACAAAATATTCACTTTTAATTTTCACGAAATTTTCAGCAAGTACAATGGAAATTTTTCTCACGAACCGTAAGATGTAGGAAAATTCTGATTATGGCAGAAGAACGAGCGGCCAATTTTATGTAGGAAATGTGTATTCGCTTGACTCTCGGACCAAAATTGACGCCAATATAGCCGATTAACGAAATTTGATAAAAATCCAATTTTCTACAGTTTTTTCGATATTCCGGCAAAAAAATGCATAATTTCTGGCCAAGTGTTTACATTTGTTTAATCAGTAAGTCACCCTTAATCGAAATAATTCAAATTTTAAACAAAATATACACTTTTAATTTTCACGAAATTTTCAGCAAGTACAAACATCAAAGTGGAAATTTTTCTCACGAACCGTAAGATGTAGGAAAATTCTGAGTATGGCAGAAGAACGAGCGGCCAATTTTATGTAGGAAATGTGTATTTGCTTGACTCTCGGACCAAAATTGACGCCAATATAGCCGATTAACAAAATTTGATAAAATCCAATTTTCTACAGTTTTTTCGATTTTCCGGCAAAAAAAATGCATAATTTCTGGCCACGTCTTTACATTTGTTTAATCAGCAAGTCACCCTTAATCGAAATAATTTAAATTTTAAACAAAATATTATACACTTTTAATTTTCACGAAATTTTCAGCAAGTACAAACATCCAAGTTGAAGTTTTTCTCACGAACCGTAAGATGTAGGAAAATTCTGAGTATGGCAGAAGAACGAGCGGCCAATTTTATGTAGGAAATTTGTATTCGCTTGACTCTCGGACAAAATTGACGCCAATATAGCCGATTAACCAAATTTGATAAAATACAATTTTCTACAGTTTTTTCGATTTTCCGGCAAAAAAATGCATAATTTCTGGCCACGTGTTTACATTTGTTTAATCAGCAAGTCACCCTTAATCGAAATAATTCAAATTTTAAACAAAATATACACTTTTAATTTCACGAAATTTTCAGCAAGTACAAACATCCAAGTGGAAATTTTTCTCACGAACCGTAAGATGTAGGAAAATTATGAGTATGACAGAAGAACGAGCGGCCAATTTTATGTAGGAAATGTGTATTCGCTTGACTCTCGGACCAAAATTGACGCCAATATAGCCGATTAACCAAATTTGATAAAAAAAATTTTTCCAAATTTTCCAGAAAAAAAAATTTTGTTTAATGTTTTGGTGTACATGCTCTTGGTCCAGCTTATTCAAACATGTGTTTTTTTCTAATCCCTTAACCCCAGTTTGCCGGAAAAGAGGAAAAATCGAATTAAAAAATTTACAGTTTTTCGGTTTTCGGCAAAACGGTCCATAATTTTTAGCCACATGTTTAGATTTTTTTAATCAGCAAGTCACCCTTAATCGAAATAATTCAAATTTTAATCAAAATATTCACTTTTAATTTTCACGAAATTTTCAGCAAGTACAAACATCCATGTGGAAATTTTTCTCACGAACCGTAAGATGTAGGAAAATTCTGATTATGGCAGAAGAACGAGCGGCCAATTTTATGTAAGAAATGTGTATTTGCTTGACTCTCGGACCAAAATTGACGCCAATATAGCCGATTAACGAAATTTTATAAAAATCCAATTTTCTACAGTTTTTTCGATTTTCCGGCAAAAAAATGCATAATTTCTGGCCACGTGTTTACATTTGTTTAATCAGCAAGTCACCCTTAATCGAAATAATTCAAATTTTAAACAAAATATACACTTTTAATTTTCACGAAATTTTCAGCAAGTACAAACATCCAAGTGGAAATTTTTCTCACGAACCGTAAGATGTAGGAAAATTCTGAGTATGGCAGAAGAACGAGCGGCCAATTTTATGTAGGAAATGTGTATTCGCTTGACTCTCGGACCAAAATTAATGCCAATATAGCCGATTAACGAAATTTGATATAAATCCAATTTTCTACAGTTTTTTCGATTTTCCGGCAAAAAGATGTATAATTTCTGGCCACGTGTTTACATTTGTTTAATCAGCAAGTCACCCTTAATCGAAAAAAATCAAATTTTAAACAAAATATACACTTTTAATTTTCACGAAATTTTCAGCAAGTACAAACATCCAAGTGGAATTTTTCTCACGAACCGTAAGATGTAGGAAAATTCTGAGTATGGCAGAAGAACGAGCGGCCAATTTTATGTGGGAAATGTATATTCGATTGACTCTCGGACCAAAATTGACGCCAATATAGCCGATTAACGAAATTTGATAAAAATCCAATTTTCTACAGTTTTTTCGATATTCCGGCAAAAAAAATGCATAATTTCTGGCCAAGTGTTTACATTTGTTTAATCAGTAAGTCACCCTTAATCGAAATAATTCAAATTTTAAACAAAATATACACTTTTAATTTCACGAAATTTTCAGCAAGTACAAACATCAAAGTGAAATTTTTCTCACGAACCGTAAGATGTAGGAAAATTCTGAGTATGGCAGAAGAACGAGCGGCCAATTTTATGTAGGAAATGTGTATTTGCTTGACTCTCGGACCAAAATTGACGCCAATATAGCCGATTAACAAAATTTGATAAAAATCCAATTTTCTACAGTTTTTTCGATTTTCCGGCAAAAAAATGCATAATTTCTGGCCACGTCTTTACATTTGTTTAATCAGCAAGTCACCCTTAATCGAAATAATTTAAATTTTAAACAAAATATTATACACTTTTAATTTTCACGAAATTTTCAGCAAGTACAAACATCCAAGTTGAAGTTTTTCTCACGAACCGTAAGATGTAGGAAAATTCTGAGTATGGCAGAAGAACGAGCGGCCAATTTTATGTAGGAAATTTGTATTCGCTTGACTCTCGACCAAAATTGACGCCAATATAGCCGATTAACCAAATTTGATAAAAATACAATTTTCTACAGTTTTTTCGATTTTCCGGCAAAAAAATGCATAATTTCTGGCCACGTGTTTACATTTGTTTAATCAGCAAGTCACCCTTAATCGAAATAATTCAAATTTAAACAAAATATACACTTTTAATTTTCACGAAATTTTCAGCAAGTACAAACATCCAAGTGGAAATTTTTCTCACGAACCGTAAGATGTAGGAAAATTATGAGTATGACAGAAGAACGAGCGGCCAATTTTATGTAGGAAATGTGTATTCGCTTGACTCTCGGACCAAAATTGACGCCAATATAGCCGATTAACCAAATTTGATAAAAAAATTTTTCCAAATTTTCCAGAAAAAAAAATTTTGTTTAATGTTTTGGTACATGCTCTTGGTCCAGCTTATTCCAAACATGTGTTTTTTTCTAATCCCTTAACCCCAGTTTGCCTTAACCCCAGTTTGCCGGAAAAGAGGAAAAATCGAATTAAAAAATTTACAGTTTTTTCGGTTTTCCGGCAAAACGGTCCATAATTTTTAGCCACATGTTTAGATTTTTTTAATCAGCAAGTCACCCTTAATCGAAATAATTCAAATTTTAATCAAAATATTCACTTTTAATTTTCACGAAATTTTCAGCAAGTACAAACATCCATGTGGAAATTTTTCTCACGAACCGTAAGATGTAGGAAAATTCTGATTATGGCAGAAGAACGAGCGGCCAATTTTATGTAAGAAATGTGTATTTGCTTGACTCTCGGACCAAAATTGACGCCAATATAGCCGATTAACGAAATTTTATAAAAATCCAATTTTCTACAGTTTTTTCGATTTTCCGGCAAAAAAATGCATAATTTCTGGCCACGTGTTTACATTTGTTTAATCAGCAAGTCACCCTTAATCGAAATAATTCAAATTTTAAACAAAATATACACTTTTAATTTTCACGAAATTTTCAGCAAGTACAAACATCCAAGTGGAAATTTTTCTCACGAACCGTAAGATGTAGGAAAATTCTGAGTATGGCAGAAGAACGAGCGGCCAATTTTATGTAGGAAATGTGTATTCGCTTGACTCTCGGACCAAAATTGATGCCAATATAGCCGATTAACGAAATTTGATATAAATCCAATTTTCTACAGTTTTTTCGATTTTCCGGCAAAAAGATGTATAATTTCTGGCCACGTGTTTACATTTGTTTAATCAGCAAGTCACCCTTAATCGAAAAAATTCAAATTTTAAACAAAATATACACTTTTAATTTTCACGAAATTTTCAGCAAGTACAAACATCCAAGTGGAAATTTTTCTCACGAACCGTAAGATGTAGGAAAATTCTGAGTATGGCAGAAGAACGAGCGGCCAATTTTATGTGGGAAATGTATATTCGATTGACTCTCGGACCAAAATTGACGCCAATATAGCCGATTAACGAAATTTGATAAAAATCCAATTTTCTACAGTTTTTTCAATTTTCCGGCAAAAAAATGCATAATTTCTGGCCACTTGTTTACATTTGTTTAATCAGCAAGTCACCCTTAATCGAAATAATTCAAATTTTAAACAAAATATACACTTTTAATTTTCACGAAATTTTCAGCAAGTACAAACATCCAAGTGGAAATTTTTCTCACGAAACGTAAGATGTAGGAAAATTCTGAGTATGGCAGAAGAACGAGCGGCCAATTTTATGTAGGAAATGTGTATTCGTTTGACTCTCGGACCAAAATTGACGGCAATATAGCCGATTAACCAAATTTGATAAAAATCCAATTTTCTACAGTTTTTTCGATTTTCCGGCAAAAAAATGCATAATTTCTGGCCACGTGTTTACATTTGTTTAATCAGCAAGTCACCCTTAATCGAAATAATTCAAATTTTAAACAAAATATACACTTTTAATTTTCACGAAATTTTCAGCAAGTACAAACATCCAAGTGGAAATTTTTCTCACGAAACGTAAGATGTAGGAAAATTCTGAGTATGGCAGAAGAACGAGCGGCCAATTTTATGTAGAAAATGTGTATTCGCTTGACTCTCGGACCAAAATTAACGCCAATATAGCCGATTAACCAAATTTGATAAAAATCCAAGGGTACCCCCTTGGAAAATTTTTTCCAAATTTTCCAGAAAAAAAAATTTTGTTAATGTTTTGGTACATGCTCTTGGTCCAGCTTATTCCAAACATGTGTTTTTTTCTAATCCCTTAACCCCAGTTTGCCGGAAAAGAGGAAAAATCGAATTAAAAAATTTACAGTTTTTTCGGTTTTCCGGCAAAACGGTCCATAATTTTTAGCCACATGTTTAGATTTTTTTAATCAGCAAGTCACCCTTAATCGAAATAATTCAAATTTTAAACAAAATATTTACTTTTAATTTTCACGAAATTTTCAGCAAGTACAAACATTCAAGTGGAAATTTTTCTCACGAACCGTAAAATGTAGGAAAATTCTGATTATGGCAGAAGAACGAGCGGCCAATTTTATGTAAGAAATGTGTATTTGCTTGACTCTCGGACCAAAATTGACGCCAATATAGCCGATTAACGAAATTTTATAAAAATCCAATTTTCTACAGTTTTTTCGATTTTCCGGCAAAAAAATGCATAATTTCTGGCCACGTGTTTACATTTGTTTAATCAGCAAGTCACCCTTAATCGAAATAATTCAAATTTTAAACAAAATATACACTTTTAATTTTCACGAAATTTTCAGCAAGTACAAACATCCAAGTGGAAATTTTTTTAACGAAACGTAAGATGTAGGAAAATTCTGAGTATGGCAGAAGAACGAGCGGCCAATTTTATGTAGGAAATGTGTATTCGCTTGACTCTCGGACCAAAATTGACGGCAATATAGCCGATTAACCAAATTTGATAAAAATCCAATTTTCTACAGTTTTTTCGATTTTCCGGCAAAAAAATGCATAATTTCTGGCCACGTGTTTACATTTGTTTAATCAGCAAGTCACCCTTAATCGAAATAATTCAAATTTTAAACAAAATATACACTTTTAATTTTCACGAAATTTTCAGCAAGTACAAACATCCAAGTGGAAATTTTTCTCACGAACCGTAAGATGTAGGAAAATGCTGAGTATGGCAGAAGAACGAGCGGCCAATTCTATGTAGGAAATGTGTATTCGCTTGACTCTCGGACCAAAATTGACGCCAATATAGCCGATTAACGGAATTTGATAAAAATCCAATTTTCTACAGTTTTTTCGATTTTCTGGCAAAAAAATGCATAATTTCTGGCCACGTGTTTACATTTGTTTGATCAGCAAGTCACCCTTAATCGAAATAATTCAAATTTTAAACAAAATATACACTTTTAATTTTCACGAAATTTTCAGCAAGTACAAACATCCAAGTGGAAATTTTTCTCACGAACCGTAAGATGTAGGAAAATTCTGAGTATGGCAGAAGAACGAGCGGCCAATTTTATGTAGGAAATGTGTATTCGCTTGACTCTCGGACCAAAATTGACGCCAATATAACCGATTAACGAAATTTGATATAAATTAATTTAATCAGCAACTCACCCTTAATCGAAATAATTCAAATTTTAAACAGAATATACACTTTTAATTTTCACGAAATTTTCAGCAAGTACAAACATCCAAGTGGAAATTTTTCTCACGAACCGTAAGATGTAGGAAAATTCTGAGCATGGCAGAAGAACGAGCGGCCAATTTTATGTAGGAAATGTGTATTCGCTTGACTTTCGGACCAAAATTGACGCCAATATAGCCGATTAACCAAATTTGATAAAAATCCAAGGCTACCCCCTTGGAAAATTTTTTCCAAATTTTCCAGAAAAAAAAATTTTGTTTAATGTTTTGGTACATGCTCTTGGTCCAGCTTATTCCAAACATGTGTTTTTTTCTAATCCCTTAACCCCAGTTTGCCGGAAAAGAGGAAAAATCGAATTAAAAAATTTACAGTTTTTTCGGTTTTTCGGCAAAACGGTCCATAATTTTTAGCCACATGTTTAGATTTTTTTAATCAGCAAGTCACCCATAATAGAAACAATTCAAATTTTAAACAAAATATTCACTTTTAATTTTCACGAAATTTTCAGCAAGTACAAACATCCAAGTGGAAATTTTTCTCACGAACCGTAAGATGTAGGAAAATTCTGAGTATGGCAGAAGAACGAGCGGCCAATTTTATGTAGGAAATGTGTATTCGCTTGACTCTCGGACCAAAATTGACGCCAATATAGCCGATTAACCAAATTTGATAAAAATCCAAGGGTACCCCCTTGGAAAATTTTTTCCAAATTTTCCAGAAAAAAAAATTTTGTTTAATGTTTTGGTACATGCTCTTGGTCCAGCTTATTCCAAACATGTGTTTTTTTCTAATCCCTTAACCCCAGTTTGCCGGAAAAGAAGAAAAATCGAATTAAAAAATTTACAGTTTTTTCGGGTTTTCGGCAAAACGGTCCATAATTTTTAGCCACATGTTTAGATTTTTTTAATCAGCAAGTCACCCTTAATCGAAACAATTCAAATTTTAAACAAAATATTCACTTTTAATTTTCACGAAATTTTCAGCAAGTACAAACATCCAAGTGGAAATTTTTCTCACGAACCGTAAGATGTAGGAAAATTCTGAGTATGGCAGAAGAACGAGCGGCCAATTTTATGTAGGAAATGTGTATTCGCTTGACTCTCGGACCAAAATTAATGCCAATATAGCCGATTAACGAAATTTGATATAAATCCAATTTTCTACAGTTTTTTCGATTTTCCGGCAAAAAGATGTATAATTTCTGGCCACGTGTTTACATTTGTTTAATCAGCAAGTCACCCTTAATCGAAAAAAATCAAATTTTAAACAAAATATACACTTTTAATTTTCACGAAATTTTCAGCAAGTACAAACATCAAGTGGAAATTTTTCTCACGAACCGTAAGATGTAGGAAAATTCTGAGTATGGCAGAAGAACGAGCGGCCAATTTTATGTGGGAAATGTATATTCGATTGACTCTCGGACCAAAATTGACGCCAATATAGCCGATTAACGAAATTTGATAAAAATCCAATTTTCTACAGTTTTTTCGATATTCCGGCAAAAAAATGCATAATTTCTGGCCAAGTGTTTACATTTGTTTAATCAGTAAGTCACCCTTAATCGAAATAATTCAAATTTTAAACAAAATATACACTTTTAATTTTCACGAAATTTTCAGCAAGTACAAACATCAAAGTGGAAATTTTTCTCACGAACCGTAAGATGTAGGAAAATTCTGAGTATGGCAGAAGAACGAGCGGCCAATTTTATGTAGGAAATGTGTATTTGCTTGACTCTCGGACCAAAATTGACGCCAATATAGCCGATTAACAAAATTGATAAAAATCCAATTTTCTACAGTTTTTTCGATTTTCCGGCAAAAAAATGCATAATTTCTGGCCACGTCTTTACATTTGTTTAATCAGCAAGTCACCCTTAATCGAAATAATTTAAATTTTAAACAAAATATTATACACTTTTAATTTTCACGAAATTTTCAGCAAGTACAAACATCCAAGTTGAAGTTTTTCTCACGAACCGTAAGATGTAGGAAAATTCTGAGTATGGCAGAAGAACGAGCGGCCAATTTTATGTAGGAAATTTGTATTCGCTTGACTCTCGGACCAAAATTGACGCCAATATAGCCGATTAACCAAATTTGATAAAAATACAATTTTCTACAGTTTTTTCGATTTTCCGGCAAAAAAATGCATAATTTCTGGCCACGTGTTTACATTTGTTTAATCAGCAAGTCACCCTTAATCGAAATAATTCAAATTTTAAACAAAATATACACTTTTAATTTTCACGAAATTTTCAGCAAGTACAAACATCCAAGTGGAAATTTTTCTCACGAACCGTAAGATGTAGGAAAATTATGAGTATGACAGAAGAACGAGCGGCCAATTTTATGTAGGAAATGTGTATTCGCTTGACTCTCGGACCAAAATTGACGCCAATATAGCCGATTAACCAAATTTGATAAAAAAATTTTTCCAAATTTTCCAGAAAAAAAAATTTTGTTTAATGTTTTGGTACATGCTCTTGGTCCAGCTTATTCCAAACATGTGTTTTTTTCTAATCCCTTAACCCCAGTTTGCCGGAAAAGAGGAAAAATCGAATTAAAAAATTTACAGTTTTTTCGGTTTTCCGGCAAAACGGTCCATAATTTTTAGCCACATGTTTAGATTTTTTTAATCAGCAAGTCACCCTTAATCGAAATAATTCAAATTTTAATCAAAATATTTACTTTTAATTTTCACGAAATTTTCAGCAAGTACAAACATCCATGTGGAAATTTTTCTCACGAACCGTAAGATGTAGGAAAATTCTGATTATGGCAGAAGAACGAGCGGCCAATTTTATGTAAGAAATGTGTATTTGCTTGACTCTCGGACCAAAATTGACGCCAATATAGCCGATTAACGAAATTTATAAAAATCCAATTTTCTACAGTTTTTTCGATTTTCCGGCAAAAAAATGCATAATTTCTGGCCACGTGTTTACATTTGTTTAATCAGCAAGTCACCCTTAATCGAAATAATTCAAATTTTAAACAAAATATACACTTTTAATTTTCACGAAATTTTCAGCAAGTACAAACATCCAAGTGGAAATTTTTCTCACGAACCGTAAGATGTAGGAAAATTCTGAGTATGGCAGAAGAACGAGCGGCCAATTTTATGTAGGAAATGTGTATTCGCTTGACTCTCGGACCAAAATTGATGCCAATATAGCCGATTAACGAAATTTGATATAAATCCAATTTTCTACAGTTTTTTCGATTTTCCGGCAAAAAGATGTATAATTTCTGGCCACGTGTTTACATTTGTTTAATCAGCAAGTCACCCTTAATCGAAAAAATTCAAATTTTAAACAAAATATACACTTTTAATTTTCACGAAATTTTCAGCAAGTACAAACATCCAAGTGGAAATTTTTCTCACGAACCGTAAGATGTAGGAAAATTCTGAGTATGGCAGAAGAACGAGCGGCCAATTTTATGTGGGAAATGTATATTCGATTGACTCTCGGACCAAAATTGACGCCAATATAGCCGATTAACGAAATTTGATAAAAATCCAATTTTCTACAGTTTTTTCAATTTTCCGGCAAAAAAATGCATAATTTCTGGCCACTTGTTTACATTTGTTTAATCAGCAAGTCACCCTTAATCGAAATAATTCAAATTTTAAACAAAATATACACTTTTAATTTTCACGAAATTTTCAGCAAGTACAAACATCCAAGTGGAAATTTTTCTCACGAAACGTAAGATGTAGGAAAATTCTGAGTATGGCAGAAGAACGAGCGGCCAATTTTATGTAGGAAATGTGTATTCGTTTGACTCTCGGACCAAAATTG